>NC_090026.1:79014751-79314751 GCF_037176765.1 Anolis sagrei
GCCGTGCAACAGTTCATAGATAGGTAACAACCTGAAATACTTGCTTTGTGTTCCTAATAGAATGGCATATGATGCTAATGAAAAATGACAGTATACACGTGGGAGGGAGATAAAGAGAAAATGTGACAAAGAGGTGCAAAGTTTTGAATGGTTTCATTAAAAGGAGGGGGAGACTATTTATTGCATATTATTTATAGACCAATAGGTTTAACCAGCAGCAAGACTGGAATAGATTAGAAATAATAACCCTAATTTAATTATCATCATCAAATAACAATTTTGTGATAATGATTAAATATAGGTAAAGCCTGTAGTCATAACGTTCAAGCAGAGAGAGAATGTTTTAAAAATTATTGCTTCTTGAGTTGAAAACTTGGATTGGCTATGATATAATTTTTGTTATCTTTCCCATTCTCCTCAATTAACACATCCATTTGGGGCTGCGGTGGCACAGTGGGTTCAATCTTTAAGCTGCAGAACTTGCTGACCGGAAGGTTGGGTGAGCTTCCACTGTTAGCCCCAGCTTCTGCCAACCTAACAGTTCGAAAACATGCAGATGGGAGTAGATAAATAGGTACCGACCACTCTGGCAGGAAGGTAATGGTGCTCCATGAAGTCATGCTGGCCACATGACAGGTGTCTACGGACAACACCAGCTCTTCATCTTAGATATGAAGATGAGTACCATCCCTAGAGCCAGACTTGACTAGACTTAATGTCAAGGGGAAACCTTTGCCTTTACGAAATTCAGTAAAGAGGTAAGAAGTGTCTATGTGATGCAAGAATAATTGACCCTCTGCGTTTTTATTCAGAAGTAGGTTCCTCATTTCCTCATAAGTTGATATGTGTAGGATTTTTGCTTCAGTGAAAAATGCCCAAAGCAGTTTTCCTGTCCAACTGAGGCAAAGGGGAAAGGTGGCATTTCATAGTTAATTTATTTATCAATTCATAGTCTAGTTTGAAGAAAGTCTATTCACCTCTTTTTTCCTTCAGAAAGTTGGTAGGGAGAATTACTGCTTGCCAGCTTCACCCTGCTGGAGTCCCAACCAACAATATGGAGTGAAATAAGAACGATCTACATGTATGTAACCAGGAATGCAATGCAGAACCTGTATCGCTCCTTACATTCAGTGCCGAAATCGTCCTCACTTTTGACTCCTGTAGAGCACAAACAAGAACTGGTGGATTTTTTTTCTATGTGGAAATGAATAGTTAAAATGATAGATGATAGACACTACAATGTGCTTTCGGGGATTATCAGGATGGCGAAATGACAGAACTGGTTTGGGTAAAGCAGGATTTGGGTAAAGCAGCATTTGGGTTTGTTTGATTTTTGTGCTAGTTAGTGATGTGATAAATCCACTCTATTTTATTTATTTATAGCATTTATATTCTGCCCTTCTCAGGGCAGATTACAATGCACATATACATGGCAGACATACAGTGCCATTAGACATACAACATATATAGACAGACACAGAGGCAATTTAACATTCCAGCTTTCCGGCTTCATGAGAGTATGCTTGATTCCAGCCACAGGGGGAGCTACTGCTTCACTGTCCACTTGTGACACCGAGTCCTTGATGGAGTACTTCCTCATTCTTATGCATGCTGCTGGAAGGTTTTATGGTGTCATAAACTAATTAAATTAGCCTCCCTGCATAAAGCGGTACCTAAATTTCTTTCTTGACAGATTCAACTGTCTTTTGGGCTGCATAGGTCAACAGCAAGCTAAACTATTAGTTGTCGGGAGCTCACTCCGACCCGGAAAAATATGTACATCTGAAATATTGCATACAATACTGACAGGTCATAATTTAGGTTACAAGTTGTCCCTGTTGACTTGGGAGTTTGTCCTTTGGAATTCCGTGGGATTACCTTCTAAATACTCATGCATTAGGCTTCGAACTCATGACCTTTCAGTCAGTAGTGATTTAATGCAGCTGGCTACTAACTAGCTGCGCCACAGCCCAGTCCCTAGGTTGTAGTTTGAGCTTTAATGGAGCTGTCCATGATGCTGAATCATATCCTACCAAGTATTTTCAGCATTTTGGATAGTTCCTTGAAACTTCAAACTAAAGGCTGACATCGATGCCATCAGCTGCCACTAGTTTTTCAAAGTTTCATAGAAAAATTGTATCATACAGTGGTCTTTGGCACTTCACAGCTTGTAAGAGTTCCCAATTTAGACTGCCGTTAATAGTGTAACACGATTGGATTTGTAATCCAAAAGGGGAAGGCTTTCAAGAGTGGACACCAACCACTAAATGTAGTGTAAACTGTTAGGAATGTTAGTGGGTTCAAAAGCAGGCATACAGTCTGCTCCTATGCATGTTTACTTGGAGGTAAGGCATCAGTTGAAAAATATGTACATCTGAAATATTGCATACAATACTGACAGATCATAATTTAGGCTACAATTTGTCCCTGTTGACTTGGGAGTTTGTCCTGCAGAATTCCGTGGGATTGCCTTCTCAATATTCATGCATAAGATTACACAGCAGATGGTTCAAATGTGAATCCTTTTGATCTGCCAACACTGATGTCCTGTTTAAAATGGAGGGGTGGGGAGGGGAGTAAATTGCTGGCTGTGTTGGACATTTTACAGATTTTTTTCTTGCCTTGTTGCTGTTCCTGATCCATGAGAGTTTGTTGAGACTTTGGATAAGATGGAATTTTAAAGTATAACTGTGGGAAAGCAGACATCTCTGTTCAGACATGTTTTTCATTAATACTAATTTCTAAACTGTGTTTTCTTTGGTGGAGTATTCTATTCAGTTCCATTGCAGCAAAATAGTAACTCAAATTGCAGTGCAAAGATTGCCAGCCCAAGCATGTTACTGTGTTATTTGTGATTTTTTAATTGTTTGTTTTAATTGGTCTTTGACTTCTGTTTATCTCTATTTTGTTTTTCCCTTTGTAAGCTGCCCTGAGTCCCTTTAGGGAGAGATAGTGGGTTATAAAAAAGTTATTATTATTATTATTATTATTATTATTATTATTATTTGAAACACAACAAGGTGAGTCCACAGCAGACAAGATCACTGCTGGCTGTTGTATTGGATCACACGTCAGACACTTCGCAAGTGTCTAGGACTGTGTGATGTATCGGGAAATGAGGTGTGCAGATCCCAGGAAGGTGGCCTTCTGCAGCTGGCAGATGGTAATCTTGTCAGCGCCGATTGTGTTTAAGTGCAGGCCAAGGTCTTTAGGTACTGCACCCAGTGTGCCGATCACCACTGGGACCACCTTTACTGGCTTGTGCCAGAGTATTTACAATTATTATTATTATTATTATTATTATTATGATGTTTAGTAGCATTAGGGACAAATAAGCATGGATAGGAATGCCTTAAACACACTTTTGTGGGAAGGTAGTTTATGGGTCTTATTTTAAATGTATACATTGGTACTGGCATATGAAGAAGTCAGGTCAGAATACACTAGTACACAAAAGTATGGAGTTATCCTAAGATGTGGAGAGTGTTCACAGCAAAAAGGATACCATTGGGTAGGCAAGATTCTGTACATCAGCAGTTCCCAACCTTTGTTCCACACATACTTTGGAACTATCGCTCCTCAAATTTTGGAGAGTTAGATTTCAACAACAACTGGTTTTGGAGCAACTGAGAAACTGTAAGTCATTTCTGGTGTGGGATAATTGTCTGTCTGCAAGGACGTTGCCCAGATGTTTTACCATCCTGTGGGAGGCTTCTCTCATGTCCCCACATGAGAAGCTGGAGCTGACAGATGGGAACTCATCCTGCTCTCTGGATTCAAACTGCCAACCTTTCAGTCAGCAGTCCTGATGACACAAGTGTTTAGCCCAGCGGTTCTCAACTTGTGGTTCCACAGATGTTTTGGTCTAACAGCTGTTAAAGTGGCTGGGATCTGGGAGTTGTAGGCCAAAACATCTGGGGACCCATAGATAGAGAACCACTGGTTTAACCCATGGTGCCACTGGGGGCTCCAACAACATCTGGTGAACCTAAGGTTGGGAATAATTGCTCTACCACTGCTATTGTTATCTGAGATGGGGCACAGGGTCAGATCAACTTTTCAATGTAATCAGTAGTAGCATTTGTTATCAAGTGGGGTCATCTCTTTTACGTTCAGTATCAACTCTTGTTTGCATGATTGGCTCCATAAATTTAAGGAGAAAAGATGGGGAAGGTAGCGTTGTGCATTGGATTATTCATTCTCTGTTACTCATTTCTGCCTCCTTTAGGGAAGAATGTAAAAATCTGCCTTATTCCAGGATACCTTAGTTGTACATTTAATCCAACAGTCTTTATTCTAACTGGAAGCAGTGCCTCAGAGTTCTGGTCAAGCTTTCTCTTTACTTGATCCCTGATTACTTTTCACTATCATGGTTTGAACCAGAAATAGTTTGCAACCAAAAGGACTAAGACTATTGCAATGAGCTTTATCATAAGAAGGGATATGAACCCACAAGTGCAAACGAAGGCAAGCTATGGATGAAATTATAACCTTGGATGTAATTTTAGTGGAATTACTTCCACACATTGTATATACCATAGGTGGCTAATGGATTCAGTGTCAGTTAGGTGGCGGATTTGCTTTGGATTTTAGTCCAGACTAAAAAAAATCTCTATCTAAGGCACTAAACTCTTAATTCCAAAATAAATTCAGAGTTTGGGTAACTAATGTAAAGTTCATACTAAAACCCAGAACTGCTTCCCTGGCATGGAAATTGCCTCTCATCTCTGGTCCATACAGTCTCTTGATATTCATCATAGGTTATCGGGCTCAGTTCTCATCATAGGTTATTGGGCGCTGTTTTGAGCTTTGAGCTTAAACTTTGTTTTATATGCTCTTGGTTTTATGTATCTTGTATTGTTTTGTGTGTTTATTTTATGCATTGTTTTAGGCACATTGTGCCATATGTAAGCTGTCCTGAGTCCCTTTGGGAAGATGGAGGTGGTGTACAAAATTATTATTATTATTATTATTATTATTATTATTATTATTATTTCTCCCTGTGATGATGGTAGCTGAAACTGTGAACTGCTCCTGTTGGAAGGCAGTGAGTTGAGTCAAAGCTTAGCTAAACTTTGAGTAGTCCCATTGAGTTCAGTAGGTCTTCTTTAACTATTCTGCAATCAGTGTACTGTTGTAAGTATGACAAACACTCCATTGGGTTTGTGTTGAAGTGAACATTTTACTTGGGTTCCCATTGATAACTGGAGGTGTTGTAGACGTCAAATAATGTGTATGGAGAGTGGAAGACGATATAGACCTCCTGTTCTGTGGAAGATGGAATTTCAACAATTGGGCTTGGATGTCTTTTTCAGTTTGGTTGAATTGTAGTAGTGTGGCACACACCAATTCAGCAATATTTGAAAATAGCTTGTACATAACAATTCCTGTAAAAGCATAGGTGTTTTTACAGCCCTACCAGGCCCATAGCCAGGATTTTGATTTGGGGGGGGATTGAGTTTGATGGGGGGAGGAGTTTGATTCGGGGGCAGAGGGCTGAGGATCTACCCTAGCAAACCTTTTGTATCATTATCCCAATACCCCCATGCATATGGGATATATTGAGCATGGTGATCAGATGATGATATTTATTTATTTATCATGTCAGGAGCAAACCAAAACAGTTGTATTGTATTAAAAAACAAACAAACATAACACAAAGTTTGCAGACTTGGTATTCTATTAAATGCCCTTTGACCAGTAGCTGGCCAAATTCAGATCATGATATGAATAAACATAAAAGTTTAAATAATGTACCAGTAAGGCCTTCTCGCGGACCATCCCACAAATTTCAGGGGGGGGGGCTGAAGCCCTTCAAACCCCCCCCCCCCCCCCCCCGGCTACATGCCTGAGCCCTACACTGACTTACTTGCAAATAAGCCAATGTGGTATGTCCACTTGTTAGGCAGTGATAATGGCAATCAAAGCTTGAAAAATCAGGTGGTTTTTGTGGGTAAGAAAACCTATAATTGTTGTTTCAGCTTCTGTTCAGATGTGTTTGAATGAACTCACTTGTTTAAGTCCTCTCCATTTCTACATTTAACCTAGTTTTCTTATTATTTTCCTTTCTTGTGCCTTCCAGTGTCATTAGTTGGCTATGTTAGCAAGAAGATGGAAGGTGTCACAACAAATAATATTTACAGCCTCAGAGTCAAGGAACAGATCTTCCTTTCAGACACTCAAGATGCTTGAGACTGATATTGGCTTCACATTCCATTTTTCTATATCCATGAATGCTCATTGTTAGTTCCACATTAGCTGTGTGAAATCCCTGGCTTGGCAGTGGCATGATTTTGTGAAATCTTTCTCTGCCAAAAATAAATTGCCTGCCTACCTGAAAAATAATAATTCACACAATTTAATTAATGCAGATCAAACAAACAGGAAAATATTGAGCATGATCTTATTTAAATATGGCCCGTGTAGGGTTGTGGAGATTTGATATTATGACTCAAAATAAAGCCTATCCATTGTTTTTTCACTGATGAACTGCAGCTTCCTGGGCACAAGATTGATTTTTGTAAATCAGATGGTACATCAGCAACAGAGTGGGTAGCAGGTTGTTTAAGGATCCTAAGATTGGTGTTTGTTGTTTGTTCTATACGTGGCTCCAAGCATAGATGTCATTTTAAAACTTTGCATCAAAGCCTTTTCTGCGGGATGTGCTACTAAGTTGTTGAACAGTTCACATTTCAAAATAATTTATTTTAGAGGCATGCATGTTTTTGAATCCACAAACTGGAGTGATACATGTAGCAAGAGCCTTGCTATCTCTTTGAAGTAGTAGTAAGCAGACTTATCAAATAACCACCTACAAATATGAGGGTGCAGTTCATGGATATGTTGAGATAGCAAAGCTCATTACAGGAAAAAAGAAGAATATCCTTATTATGGCACAGGTTTTCTTGTGCCATTCATTCTTCTATGTAACATTGTGAAGGGAGTGCCAAACTTTACAGGGAAATATTTTGGGGTGCAGATCATTCTGAAAGGATAAGACAGGATAAAGAACTTTCCTCCCATGAACATTTGAAACTTATCTTAAATGACATGTGCCGTCAGGCATTTCTAAGGCAACTCTAAGGTGACACTACATGGAGGTTGGGCTGCTGTGAGTTTTCCAGGCTGTATGGCTATATTCTAGAAGCATTCTCTCCTGACATTTTGCCCATATTTATGGCAGGGATCCTCAGAGGTTGGGAGGTCTGTTGAAGACTAGGCAAGTGGGGTTTATACATCTGTAGAATATCTAGGGTGAGAGAAAGAACATTCACACTTGTTGAAGGCAAGTGTGAATGTTGTAATTGGCCAGCTTGATTCCATTGAATAGCCTTGCAGCTTCAAAGCCTGGCTGCTTCCAGCCTGGGGAAATCCTTTGTTGGGAGGTGCTAGCTGGCCCTGATTGTTTCCTGTATGGAATTCCCCCATTTTCCAAGTGTTGTTCTTTATTCACTGTCCAGATGTGAGAGGTCTTTTAAAATACTGGTAGCCAGATTTTGTTCATTTTCACGGAGGCTGTTTTGCAAGAGAAAGTTTGCCATTGTCTCCTCTTCAGCTGAGAAAGTGTATCTCAAACTGCTTGACTATACTATACTATCTGTCTCTCTTTCTATGTATCATATCTGTCTCAGATGCCAAGCCATTCATCTTGACTGCATGACAGGCCATATTTCAATGGAACCTTTGAACTATTCCATATAATAGCCATGTGAATTATTTCTGGGAAATAACTGGGAACCATTTCTACACAATAGGCATAACTTAACATTGCTTCACTATAGTCCTTCCAATGGATGTAACCATGTTTAATGTGGTTAACTTCTTTAGAACTCCAGTGTTAGGCATGGTTAGCAATGCTTTGTAATAAATCAGTTGGATTGTGAAATGATGGCCATTTGAAGCTGATGTAATTTGTTTTAGATCGAGCAATTTATTTCCCATTAATTCCACATAATCTGCTCTAAATTTCACTTAGCCTGGAAAGAAGTTAGTATATTCTTTCTTTGTATACTCAGCCACCCATATCCACAAATTCTGTATCCATGGATTCAACCATTCACAGCTTGAACATATTTTAAACATCCAAAAACCAAAGCTTGATATTGTTGGAAATAGCAACCTTCTTCAAGCCTCCACTAGTTATTTGTTTGTATATAGTTCAGATAGCTTACTTACTGTGTATGAGTATATAGTATGGCGTTTCCTTTAACACTGTGTTGTGGGAAGGGCTGCAGACCAGAACTGGGACTATTCAGGACTCAGACTCCATTTTAGAAATAGTATGCTTTCAGACACCAGTAGAAGCAGAATACATTATGTTTTATGAGTAAACCAACTATGTTACTTTTAAAGAAGTTTACTTATTTTTTGTCTCTTAAGAGCGTGATTTAAACCAAGATGTTTTAAGGGAGAGTAGATGTTTTTGGGCAACTGAACACTTCTGAAACTCTGTGATAGATAGATGATAGATAGATATAACATTGAAATATCTTTGTCCCTAACAGTTCAAACAAATATCTAAGTATATCAGTTTAACAACTGAGAAACCTAATTGCCTTGTAGGAATACTAGTGGCTATTTACCACTAAGGAGAAGGTTGATTCAAGCAAGTTCTCAAGCAAGGAATCTCAGAGAGATTCTCAAAATGATGGTGAATGTCATTTTCCAAAAGAGATTTCCATTTCCCAAAAGGTTATGCCATCTTTTCCCCAAAAGGTTATGATTTCTAACAAGGTCACGCCTTTCCAAAGATCATAATTTCTCCAAAAGATATTGCATTTTTTTGGTTTTTAAAAAACTGATTTCACCTCCCAATAATTAATCCCATTCACTATTAGACTTTAAATTAGAAATAGAAAAGCCAAAGAAACCCAATGGCTCAGATGCCATGTATTTCTGAAGTATTACAAATATGCGACATTATGATCAGATGTACAACTAGATGCCAACATTTTGTGTGAGATCCTTTGCTGCTATCTTGGAAGCATTGAGTCATATGTGAGATTGGGTTATATCAATGGGAAGCATCTACATAAGTTTGCAATTCTAAACATGTCTATTGGAAATTAAGAGTGCAGTCCTACATATCTCTAACTCAGACATAATTCTCTCTGAGCTAAATGGGAATACAGCTACAGTAAGTTAATAAGTATAAGACTGCAATCCAAATTCCCATACATAGTGTGCATCTCTTCGAAAAGGGATGTTGAATTTGTGGCTTCTGGCCATTTCCAGACTCTGGCTCCTGTTACTCACATGCAGCCTGGCCAGTGAATGGGAATTATGGGACTTGTAGTTTAAGAACAGCTGGAAGGCAAAGCACATTGTGTATTAACAGAGGTTTTAAAGGAACTGAAACCTGTTATTAGAAATTTCTATTTCAAAATGCACAACACAAAAGTAGTAAATCATCTGGATGCCGACTCAAAAAGAAAATCCAACTTAAACAAATGGGACTTACTCCTAGGTAAACATGTAGGAACTGGAGCTGCAATATATCCTGTTCTTTGAAGAGTGTCAGGATGTTCTAGGACGCCACCACTTTTAATGTTTCTGTTATATTTTGGTGAAATTTTAAAGAAAAATGTTACTTTTACACAGGAACCAAGAATAAACTGTTAGACATTTTCCTTTCTAATATCAAAGTGAGTTGGGTTGGGAGAAGTTAGGAGTGGGTGAGTTGCAGGATATTAGCAAGAGTGTTTGAGTCTCAATTGGTTCAAAATAGCAGCACAAAAAGAAATTACCCCTGCAACCCATTATATTTACAAAATTAAGAGATTTTGAGATAACTATGAGTGTATTTTCATGTGAAGGGAATATGAGTCCCATTCAATTAAAAAGAAATCATGATTGTAAAGAAAATAAACAAAAGTAGTTAAAAAGGGAGAGCAATGGAAAGCACATAGGATATGAATACAGACTAGAAATGAACATACTTCAAAAATACATTCTCTTGAAGCCAATGTCTATTGAATACACACTGATATATAGCCAAGACAGTGTGGTGAAAGGTCCTCTTAAATATAATGCTAATTTCAGAAAGTGTCCTGAGGGCATATGATGAGATTCCTCAGAGAAGATATAATATTTTTGGTAAAAGACCCATCTTATGTATATTAATTCTTTTGCCTTATCTGTGGTGGTGAATCTTAAAAACCAAAACTACTCAAAACCACTCCAGGCGTCAGCGTGACTGCGGGTGATGCAATGGGTTAAACTCTTATGCTGCTGAACTGCTGACTTGAAGGTTGGCAGTTCAAATTCGCGGGATGGGGTGAATCCCACTGTTAGCCCTAGCTCCTGCCAACCTAGCAGTTTGAAAACATTCAAATGTGAGTAGATCAATAGGTACTGCTTTGGCAGGAAAGACAAAAGACACTCCAGGCAGTCATTCCAGCCACACAACCAGGAGGTGTCTATGGACAGCGCAGGTTCCTCGACTTGGAAATGGAGATGAGCACCTCCCCCAAGAACTGGAGTTGAGCACCAAATGAAAGGAGAAGCCTTTGCCTTGTCTGTGTTGTTTGTGTTTCATTGTATTTCACTGTAATAAGGCATTGGATGTTTGCCTATGTCTGCTTATATGCTGTAATCCTCTCTGAGTCACTTCAGCTAGAAGAGCGGAATATAAATAAAGTATTATTATTATTATTATTATTATTATTACCTGTGCAAAATCATAGATAAAGGATGCTGTACCTGTTAAGCAGTATCTAGCTCTGTGTGTGGGTGGCGGATCCGATTATATGGCTGATTTGGAAATTGACTATTAAATATGCATAATAATACGGCTATTATGATTACAGTTTGGAGCATAATTAATCATGGGCCTTGTAACCAAGACTACTGAACTTGACCTAGCACTTTTTTTTTTTGGAAATTCCTTCAAATGAGCGCCGAGACCTGTATTTATGTTTTATATTTGAAGAACTGAGCAGTTCTCAGTGGTGGGGCTCTTACTGCATTATCCTCAAGGAATGAAACACAAGCTTGCATCAGAATTCAAAATCAAACAAATCCTGTCTGCTCCATGATAACTGTTTAGAGTGACATAGTGTTCTGTGAAATTGTAAAAGGGCCCTTATTTGCAGAGGCTGGAAGTGACTAATTACTTGGAGGTAATTCCAATAAGACGGTAACAGCAGTGAACAAGCAGAGCATGTCTTTAATCATCGAACAGCAGTTTGAGTTTTGAGATAATTAAAAAGGGAGGCAGTTATACAGGTTGAGCATCTCTTATCATAATTCCAAAATTCAAAATAACCCAAAATTGTCTATATGGGTAGTTGAGATAGTGATTTATTTCTGATGGTTCAGTATATGCCAACTTTGTTTCATGCATGAAATGATTTAAAAAAATACTGCCTTTGGGTTATGAGTATAAGATGTTTATGAAACATGCACGATTTTTGTGTTTAGATTTAGGTCCCATTTCTACAATATCTCCTTAGGTACACGTATGCAAATACAGATAATACAAAAATCTGAAAGAGTCCAAAATCCAAAACAGTTCTGGTCCCAAGCATTTTGGATAAGGGATACTCAGACTGTAAATATTATGGAGAGGTAAGATAAATTAGGAAAAACTGTAAATATTTTGGAGAGGTAAGATAAATTATGAAATGGTAGTTTTAATTAAAAGGGGAGTTGAAAATGCAACATTTTGGCTTTGGGAGAATTGTCGGCTATAGGGTTTGAAGATGGTCCTTATGAAAATGAAGGAAAGGGTGCATAGGAAAGGGTGTGTCTCTTCCAGGTGGCTAGTGAGAGGTGTAAACAGGCTGGTAGCCGAAGTTTGAATCCAAAGGCACTAGGGGGCACTAGAGCACCAGCAGAAGCAATGCTTGGCAAACACAAAGGGAATTCCCTTCCCCCTGTGTGATCTTTGCTTCAGGTAATGTGTGTGTGTACTGTGTGAAGTTGGGTTGTGTCTTTCAGCTTTGAAATAGTTCAACAAATCCCCCCTCCTCTCTTTGAGAAAGCCGTATGTAGCCTTTCCATTATCTCCCAGTACGTCAAACAGTTGCACCTGGTGCATATTTAAGCTAGAGATGGAAAAAATCTGTATGTCTTCTTCTTGCCTACTTTCAAAAATGTTTCAGCCTTTTAATATGAAGGAATTTGTTGTGGTGGGTTTTTTTAAAAAAAATAAATTCTTCTAAAACAGATGAATTTCTCTGGTTACACCTACAAACATTCAATAGCTACAGCTATTACCAGGCTTAGCATGAAGATATTTTTCCTTCCATATAGTTGTCAAAGAGGAGATGATGTTGTTAACATGCCTTCAAGTTAATTCTGATTTACAGTAAGCTTACCATAGGTTTTTTTTTTCTGGTCAAATTTCATCCAGAACGGCTTGCTCTCAGGATACTTCTACACTGCCATATAATCCAGATTATCAAATCAGATAACCCACACTATCTGCTTTATTTATTTATTTATTTATTTATTTCTTGCATTTATTGACCGCCACTCTCAGCCCTGAGGTGACTCGTGGCGGTGAACAGCAACATAGAAAAGACAGTTTACAATAAATCAGGACAGTACTCAACAATCTACTACTACTAACATATACTATACTAAAAATCCGCTTCGTCATATCCTGGGGTCATATCAATTTCATAGTCATAGTCCATTCCAGTCATCATTTCCTATAGTGTGGCACTCAGTTGAAGGCCAGCTCGAAAAGCCATGTTTTCAGGCTTCTACGAAAGGCCATAAGGGAGGGCGCCTGCCTAACTTCAGCAGGGAGGGTGTTCCACAGCCGGGGGGCCACCACCGAGAAGGCCCGCTCTCTCGTCCCCACCAGACGTGCCTGTGAGGCAGGCGGGACCGAGAGGAGGGCCTCCCCGGATGATCTCAAGGTCCTCGTGGGCTCGTAGGCCGAGACTGGATTATATGACTGACAAATAATCCATTTAAAAGCAGATAATCTGGATTTTACTTGACAGTGTAGAAGGGACCTTGGCTACTTTTGAACAATTGAAACTTGAGTGTCAGTTGCGCCCATGCCTTGAGAAGTCAGACTTGTCCACTGTGGTCCACGCTCTTGTTACATCCCAAATAGACTACTACAATGTGCTCTATGTGGGGTTGCCTTTGAAGACTGTTTGGAAGCTTCAAGTGATCCAATGGGCAGCAGTCAGATTAATCACCGAAGCGGTGTAAAGGGGGCACACAACCCTCCTGTTACGTCATCTCCACTGGCTTCCAGTCTGCTACCAAGCACAATTCAAAGACCTCACAATCTCTGAGGATGGTTGCCATAGATGCAGGCAAAACATCAGGATGCTTGCCATAGATGCAGGTGAAATGCCATAGCCATATAGCCCAAAAAACCTACAACAACCCACAGTTCAAAGTGCTGGTTTTACCCTATAATCCCTAAGTGGTTCTGGCCCAGCTTACCTGTCCAAACATATCTCCCTCTATGAACCATCTCAGAGGTTAAGATCTTCTGGGGAGGCCCTGCTCTCGATCCCACTTTCTTCGCAAGTGTGATTGGTGGAGACGAGAGATAGGGCCTTCTCAGTGATGGCCCCTCGACTGTGAATCTCCCTCCCCGGTGAAATTAGATTAACTCCCTCCCTCCTGACCTTTAGAAAGAAATTAAAAACGTGGATGTGGGACCAAGGCTTTGGACAGTAATTTTCAGTGCAATAACTGAATATGGAATAGTCTAATTTTTGACCGGAATGGCTCCTGGACTATGTTTTTGGATTGCATGGTTTTAATAATTGGTTTTTGTTGGATATAGCAATCTTCCAAGCCTCCAATAACTGTTTGTAAATGTGTATAATTGTTAACCTATATTATATGTACATTTTGGTTTGTCAGTTTGACTATACCTCTTTGGAGTGGGAGGGTCTTCAGACACAGGGCTCCATTTTTTCCAGTTTGACTACCTCTTTGGTGTGGGAGGAGCTTCAGACATAGGATTCCATTTTTATTATACAGTATACTTTTAGACCTCAATGGAGGTGGATACAGTTTGTCTCCGTTCAGACTTCAGTGAGTACAGTTATATAGTTTGGACAGTATCTATATGTTTAAAGACATTGGACTATGGACTAGTATGTTGAATACATACAAGAAGTTTGTTAGTAAACCTGAGATGTTATTTTTCAAAGAAGACTACTTTGTTTTGTCTCTTGAGTTCATGTTTTATACAAGAGGTTTTTAAGGGAGGGTAGATGGGCAATTTCAACTTCAAAGAAACAACCATCCTCTGCTAACCAGTATATTTTTTTGTAGTGGCATGTCTTTATCCTTGGCAGTTTAAAGACATGGTTCTTCAGTTTAACAACTGAGTTACCTGTGTGACATTACATGAATGCTTATGAATATCACGTGTTCAAAGAGTTGACTTTTAACAAGGTCATGCTTTTCTTCTCTAGTGGTTTTCAAAAGGTGGTCTTCACATGTTCATGAAGATTCACATTTGCCAAACGAATATGAGATTATTTTTACATTTTCAGTAAGGCTATGGTACAGTTATTTCTGATAGGTTATGGAACTTCCAATAGTTTTAAGGTTTAAGTTGTTTTTAACTTTTTGGTTTTAATGTATATGTTTTTGTTTTGTTTTATTGTATGTATGTATATGCAGCATCGAATTGTTGCCTACTTGTAAGCCGCTGTGAGTCCCCTTCAGGATGAGAAGGGCAGGGTATAAATATAGTAAATAAGTAAATAAATAATACTTTTAAAATGTTTCCTGAATACAACCTGCTATTAATTGGTTGCCCTCATTACTAATTAGGCTTGACCTTGCTTAGCTTCTGAGATCTGAAAAGATCTGGTTCCTACAGGATATTTAGGAATATTTCGGAAAAAAAAGTAGCAACTTGAATTCAAAAATAATGTAGCTAAATATCCAGGGATTCAAAAACACACTTCTTTGTTTGAAAGCACTGAACCTGCATGGATTACCGTATATTCTGGTGTATAAGACTACTTTTTAACCCAAGAAAATCTTCTCAAAAATTAGGGGTCGTCTTATATGCGGGAGTCGTCTTATATGCTGGAGTAGCCTTGTGCATGGGAGCCATCTTATATGCGGGAGTAGTCTTATATGCCGGGAGTAGCCTTATAGAGCGGGTACTGAAACTTCCAATCCAGAATGGAGAATCTATGGTTGCTGCATATTGTGGGGGGAGCTCAAAAATGGCAGTGGCCACGTCCCTGCTGTATGTAGCGACTGTATGAAATCGTTAGGGGCGACGCTGTACAAGTACGGTACAAGAAAATCCATTCATCAGGATTCGTGGACTTAATGCGGTCCTGATGGTGTGGTGAAGGGGCGCCTCACTGGGAAGGTGTAAGTGAAGGGCAGAGCAAGCTGCAGGTATCCGGGGCGCTCGGAGCATGGAAAAAAGAGATAGAGTGGCTCTGGGCCCAGAAAAACATAACTCTTTTACCTGTCTGGCCTGCCCTTGTATCCTATTACCGTACCTCCTCCTCTGCCTCTCAGATCTTGCTCCTGAAAACTGCAGTGAAGTGGTGCAGGTGCGCATGTGCGAGAACTGAGAGGCAGAGAAGGAGGTACAGTAATAGGAAAATTACCATATTGAAATCTAATCTGATGCTTTAAAAAATTTATTTGGTGTGTATTGGAAGAGGAATAGTCTTATACAGCGAGTATATCCCAAAGTCTATAATTTAACTGGAAAAGTTGGGGGGTCGTCTTATACACCCAGTCGTCTTATATGCCGGTAATCTGCCAGTTTCCAATTTCTCCCCATTGTAGTACTTTTCCTTAAAAAAAAAAACTCTGAAAAACATCAGGATCTTTCAATCTCAAATCTGTCTGTTGATCACTCCCTTTGATACAGTGTAACAAAATAGATGACACTGCTTGATGTTTTATATGTAAATACTGATGAAGATGAAAAGCCTACCACTTCAACAGGTTCTTTAAATAAAAGCATGCACTTAAGGTAGGAAGAACTCTTATCTTCTTCCAATTCTTTAGTTACCTTGACTTGGATCGTCATGCCGCAATCCTTCAGCATTCAACAATCACTAAGCAGATGTGTTTGGTAAAGAAGAAGAGCTTCGATGGCTTCTATCCACTGAAGTGTTTAGTGCTGATCTTAAAACAAGCTCCTTCAAATGAGATGAAGTAAACAAAGGAATACCTGAGTGTCCATCACTAAGGATGTTGGATTTTGTCCTGGGTCACAATTTCATTTGTTTTATCAGCTGAAGCCCCATCAAGTTTATTTGTCATGTATTTATATCATACCACCATTCAAAAGCACCCGGAACAATGAACACGGTTCTATAGTTATACTCTCATATTATCATCATAATATCCTTGTAACGCCAGTTAGGTTGAAAATTATTATAAAATAGTGCTATGGGGGTTCAAATTGAGCTGCTCACATCCTAACTAAATCACAACACCACGCTGCATCTTCCATGCCAAATTATATGTTCATAGCCTCCCAATCTAATGAAGCCTATCCTTTCTATTTTGTGAGCAGGAAATGCAAATAATAATAATAATAATAATAATAATAATAATAATAATCTTTATTTATTACCCACCACCATCTCCCCAATGGGGACTCAGGGCGGATTGCATGGGGCCAGGCCCAACAGCACAATTACATTAAAATAAAATAAAATAAAAACACAAAACAACAGCATAATAAAATTCACAAACATAACAGTACAGTAAGCAATCACAGCAACAATGAGTGGGCTGTATGTAAAAGATAAAATACTAAAAGGTTAAGAAATTCAGGATGAGATAGTGATGGAGCCGATTGTCTATGGGGGGAGACTTATCAAAGCGTAAAAATGCATAAAAGGCCTTCATACAGGAGGGGGCCACTGAGTTCCAGAGTCGGGGGGCCACTGAAGAGAAGGCTCTCTTCCTTGTTCCCACAAGGCAGGCCTGTGATAGTGGTAATGGTGAAAGGAGAGTCTCCCCCGAAGAACGAAGAGATCGGGAAGGTTCGTGGAGGTGGTCACGAAGGTAGGCGGGTCCCAAACACGCCCCCAGTGGCCTTCAGGAAGAGCTGTTCTTAGCCATGCCCAGCTCGTCCCTCTGCATCGCCCTCCACCGCCAGCCAGGGAAGGGAAATTTATTTATTTATTTACTTACTTTACTTGTATACCGCAGTTTCTCAGCCCAACAGGCGACTCAACGCGGTTTACAACAAGGATAAGAATCAATCAACGATATACAATTTAAAACCATAAAAGCATAATATACAATATTGACACAACAATAGACAACACAATGCATCTCATAACTAGAGTCGTGATCCAATCCGTCGTCCAAATTTCCATTCCTGTAATCATCACATTCATTGCACTGTTTAACCGAATGCCCGTTCAAACATCCAAGTTTTTAATCTTCTTCGGAACACCATTAGCGAGGGGGCTGATCTTACCTCCATAGGAAGGGCGTTCCACAGCCGGGGGGCCACCACAGAAAAGGCCCCACCGCGAGATTTTAAAACTAACAGGGAAGCGAAACTGTGAGATTTTAAAACTGTTTGTTTAGGCTTTCTGACTTACTTAATGGTTCTGGAGGGAGGGAGGGGCACCCTCCATTAATGAAGCAATTCGGATTTCTGCTATTTCTGATCTTTTTTTTTCAAGAAAATTTCAGAAATCATTTCAAAATCGAATCGGCAGCGCCCACTATATACGAAACGGGTTTAGAACCATTTTTCCCCTTGATCACCCAAGCCTAGTGCTGATTCAGAAAATTGCATTGGATAGACCACATCAGCTTTAGTTTCTGATACAGAACGTATGCCATCCAGTAGTTGCTATCTGCTCACCCACAGAAAACCATATTTAATAATCTAGAGCTGATGTGGTCTATCCGATGCAGTTTTCTCTCCTCCCGATATCCCCGTTGCCTCAGCAGTATAAGAGAGTTTCACGAGACCAGTTGCTCTCGATGCAACGGTGTAGTAATGGTGAGGCTATGCACCATATTTTAGTTCATGGGACAACTGGTGATCCACAGACCACAGGTTGGGAACCACTGCTTTATTGTGACACACCCTCCCCATTTCATTGTGATGGTCTCATATGTTTTGTGCTCTAACCAATAAAAACCCAATTCTTATGATGCGAATTGGAGCCCCTGGTGACACAGTGGGTTAAAGTGCTGACCTGCTGAACTTGCTGATCGAAAGGTCGCAGGTTTGAATCCAGGGAGCAGCGTGAGCTCCTGCTTTTAGCCCCAGCTTCTCCCAACCTAGCAGTTCAGAAACATGCAAATATGAATAGATCAATAGGTACCGCTCCGGCAGGAAGGTAACAGCACTCCATGCAGTCATGCTGGCCACATGACCTTTGAGATGTCTATGGACAATGCTGGCTCTTTGGCTTAGAAATGGAGATGAGCACTGCCCCCCAGAGTCAGACAAGACTGGACTTAATGTCAGGGGAAAACCTTTACCTTTACTATGATGTGAATTATCAGGGGCATGAGTAGGAATGTCATGTACATGAAAATTCGGGATAAATGAACTACTTCATACTGGTAAGTATGGTCAGAGTCAGCACCTTGGGCAACTGTCAGGACCCATAGATAATGCAGGTGCTTTCTGTGTCAATGGAATTATTAACCTGCTCCAGACTTTAGTCTGAATACTAAATGAGCCATTCAGATTACTGAACCTATTTGAGAAATTGTCCTCTGGTGAACCCTGATTTCTATGTGAAGTACCTGGTTGTAGCCACTCACTGTGTGTACCTCAATGAATTGTCATGATGCGAGATCAAGACATTATGAGGAAATAAAAATATGACTTAATCTAATAAAATGGTGTACTCATGTAAAGTAGGACACATCTCCAATTTTACATACAGGATCTAAAGGGCTTATACTAGTAGGATGTGCTGAAACATTATATTATTTGCACATTGCACAATTTTATAAACAACACCCTTCCCCCTCAATCTTCCTACCAAAGTGAGTCAGAGATTGTTAGCTCAGTAGAGAAAGCTGTTTAGATTTGAAGTCAGCGGTGCACAATTGGAGATTTTGCCAGTAAACATAATGGATGGTTAACAAAACATTACCAAAGTCCAGTTTGATAATAGATGTGTTAAGGAATTGTGAAGATCTTTAGGGAAACATTTCCATTACTGTTAATAGTTCCGACCTAATTAAATATCACCCTAACAAATATTATTAGCTTTGTTGGAAGGGCTTTAATGAAACTGAGAGAATTAAATTGGTTGTGGTATAGGACAATTCAAGCAATGGAGATAATTGTTATTGCCGTTTAACAAACAGAAATTGTTTGATAAACTTACAGTGATTTTTTAAAAATCCCCATTAAGGATGACTAGAAAAGATACAGCATTTCAGTCTGCCTGTTCTGCATAAACACATATCCTGACACAGTTATATATTGTTTGCTTCATAATGGTTATAACTGAAATCACCAGTTTGGATTACATGGCTTAGAAGATAATGTACCATGGCTATGCTATAGCTATACTCTAACAGAACTTCCTGGCTTTCTGATATGGCCGCTGCCAGTTTTTTTTAATATGTCAAGGACCATCGCTATATTTGTGCTCATTGGATACAATTCTTTATTTCTTTCCGGCAACTGGCAGTGGTTTGGGAACTCTCACTTTGAATAGCACTGCTTTAGAGGATATGCCCTAAAGGAAACAATAAGCATAAGTTAGACCATGAATATTAAACAAGGAAAGCAAAGGCTGGAGTTGGACATTATTTGTATGAGAATTAATAAAAAGTGCCTTGTTCCAAAACAATGACAAGATGTATTTAATTTAATTTTGTTTTGTTTGGAAAAATAGCCAGAAGCAGCTTCTTTTCCTGAAAGCAGTACGTTTGTGTCCTTCTGCATTTGTGTCTTAAGATCCGTGCAGTCTAAAATGAAATGGTTCCACTTTTTCTTTCTCTGTATTACAGATAGGCATGAGGTAGATATTATTATTTACCAATCACTAGGTCTGCATACTACTTCACAAACCTGAAGGCAAACTGGAATGCAGCTTGGTGACGAAATCATTCGTTTACGTTTTGGGTTCAGACTATCCGAAAAACTGCATCCTGCCATATGAACCTGTTTGAGTTATGAGAATCATTTGTGAGTGGCATCTGGTGGCTCCCATTGGGAATGGGGTGGCGAATCAATTCCATTTTTTGGCTAGCTTTAAAGGGCCTGTCCATGGTGTAAAGGGAGTTAAGAGTCCAGTCACAAGAAAAAGGGAGCCAAAAAGAGGAACTGGTGTATAGGGACTGTTTACCTCAGCTACAACTACTAGACAATTCCTCAAGTAGTGATTTGAGGTGGTGGCAGCAAACCTACCATATACACTCTCATCACTTGTAACACCCTCACATATTCCTGTCACACAGGAGCAATAAGAGACTCTGATCTCTTGACTCCCTTTACACCTGTCCATGGTGTTGAATATAATTAGGAATAAGATTCAGCACAATGGATACTTTCATTAAAGACTAAATTAATGGCCAACATAAATTCACTTACTCATTGATGTGAGAGCCATCAACCACTACTGCCTTGGTGACAGAGCTGTCTTTCTCTGTCTCACTATCTCTGCTGGTCTGTTTGGTGGAGATGTCAAGAAGATCTTTTTGGTGGCTGATCTTGGACTGTGGAACTTCATCCAATGAGAGTTTGAGACTGGTCCATTCACCTTTCATTGCCAACAAGCAGCCTTTTTTAAATTGGTTTCTAAGGAAGGGTTTATAAATGGAGACTGTTGCAAATTTAACTCCATTGTTAGGTTTTCAGTGTTTTAAAATTCTTTTTAATCAGTGTCTTTTGAAAAAAGTGTGGTTATTTTATGGTTTTAAAATACAATTATGTTTGGGTTTTATGCTATGAGTTGCTTTGAGTCCCACACCAAAAATAATTGGAAAATTAAATAAATACACTCAAGAAAGGCACACTTGAAACAGTGTATAGGGGATGGGGGATAGAATGTTAAAAAATGAGGAAGTACACACAAAAACATTTAATCTCATTGGCACAATGTTCATATTTGTTATGAAGCTATACAAAAATGTTTTTTTTTCAGAGAAAATGTATGCCAAGCCCCATAAGGATTTTGGGCAGACAAAACAAAATCCAATGCAGATATGAGACAGAATGAATTTACCAGTGGAGGAAAAAACAAAAGCTCAAATGAAAACAGATCTATCAATTCCCAGTTAAAGATTTTTTTATATATATAAAATGCTCTTATTTTAAAAGGGGAGAGTGGTATCCATACTGTTTTTGGATGCATTTCAGATCCCTAGTATCAATACTTGCTGTTATTATGAAACAAAATACAAATTGCTTATATTAAGCATTGAACATTCAAATGTTTAATACTTATGAACTATTGTGGATGGATTGATCATTCTACTTCACTTCCATGTCATAAGTCTGAATAATCCTGTTTCCACATCAATCTGATTTTTTAAAAATAAAATGTCCTAAAATCTAATTTCAGTGTATACCTCCCCCTCACAAATTGTTGTAAATATTATATCACAAAGGAAGCATTTTATATGCATTTTGGGTCATAGAGTCAAAATGAATTCAGAAAATTGAAGGGCACCTGTGCTTTAGTGTGCACATTGTGAATGTGAATTGAATGAGTTTATCTAGCAGTGCTTTGAGCATTCCTAGGTAACTAAAATACATCAAAGTGCTACTTATTCTGAGTTTACACTATTTGGGTAGAAATAACATGAGTGAAGGAAGCAGATGAAACAAGGAATCGGGAGAATGTTGCCAATGATTTGGATGCTACTCCTCCTTCCATTGCATTCCACTATGATCAAGGAAGTATCATTTCTAGTAAGAACAGGAGACCATGCACTTATAAAAATGCATTAAAAATATCTCAACATATTACAAATATGTGACAACAAAGGGACATATCAGTAGTTTACCCCTCTATTCCAGTATTTCTCAACCTGGGGGTCGCAAGGGGGTATCAGAGGGGTCACCAAAGACCATCAAAAAACAAAATATTTTCTGTTGGTCGTGGGGGTTCTATCGTTTGGCTGAATTCTATCGTTGACGTGATTCAGAATGCTCTTTCATTGTAAGTGAACTATAAATCCCAGCAACGACCAACTCCCAAATGTCAAGGTCTATTTCCCCCAAACTCAATCAGTGTTCATATTTGGGCATATTGAGTATCCATGCCAAGTTTGATCCAGATCAATCATTGTTTGAGTCCACAGTGCTAACTGGATGCAGATGAACTACAACTCCAAAACTCAAGGTCAATGCCTACCAAACACTTCCAGTATTTTCTCTTGGTCATGGGAGTTCTGTGCGCCAAGTTTTGTTCAGTTCCATTATTGGTGGGGTTCAGAATGCTCATTGATTGTAGGTGAACTATAAATCCCAGGAACTACAACTTCCCAAATGACAAAATCAATTATCCCTCCAACCCCACCAGTATTGAAATTTGGCATATTGGGTTGTTGTTGTTCATTCGTTCAGTCGTCTCCGACTCTTCGTGACCTCATGGACCAGCCTACGCCAGAGCTCCCTGTCGGCCGTTACCACCCCCAGCTCCTTCAAGGTCAGTCCAGTCACTTCAAGGATGCCATCCATCCATCTTGCCCTTGGTCGGCCCCTCTTCCTTTTGCCTTCCACTTTCCCCAGCATAATTGTCTTCTCTAGGCTTTCCTGTCTCCTCATGATGTGGCCAAAGTACTTCAACTTTGTCTCTAGTATCTTTCCCTCCAGTGAGCAGTCGGGCTTTATTTCCTGGAGGATGGACTGGTTGGATCTTCTCGCAGTCCAAGGCACTCTCAGCACTTTCCTCCAGCACCACAGCTCAAAAGCATCGATCTTCCTTCGCTCAGCCTTCCCTAAGGTCCAGCTCTCACATCCGTAGGTGACTACAGGGAATACCATGGCTTTGACTAGGCGGATCTTTGTTGCCAGTCTGATGTCTCTACTCTTCACTATTTTATCGAGACTGGACATTGCTCTCCTCCCAAGAAGTAAGCGTCTTCTGATTTCCTGGCTACAGTCTGCATCTGCAGTAATCTTTGCACCTAGAAATACAAAGTCTGTCACGGCCTCCACGGTTTCTCCCTCTATTTTCCAGTTGTCAATCATTCTTGTTGCCATAATCTTGGTTTTTTTGACGTTTAGCTGCAACCCGGCTTTTGCGCTTTCTTCTTTCACCTTGATTAGAAGGCTCCTCAGCTCCTCCTCGCTTTCGGCCATCAGAGTGGTGTCATCTGCATATCTGAGGTTGTTAATGTTTCTTCCAGCAATTTTCACCCCAGATTTGCATTCATCCAGCCCCGCACATCGCATGATGTGTTCTGCATACAAGTTAAAAAGGTTGGGTGAGAGGATGCAGCCTTGCCGTACGCCTTTCCCAATCTGGAACCAGTCTGTTGTTCCGTGGTCAGTTCTGACTGTTGCTACTTGGTCCTTGTACAGATTCCTCAGGAGAGAGACAAGGTGGCTTGGTATGCCCATCTCACCAAGAACTTGCCACAATTTATTATGATCCACACAGTCAAAGGCTTTAGAGTAGTCAATGAAGCAGAAGTAGATGTTTTTCTGAAACTCCCTGCCTTTCTCCATTATCCAGCGGATATTGGCAATCTGGTCTCTCGTTCCTCTGCCTTTTCTAAACCCAGCCTGAACATCTGGCAACTCTCGCTCCATGTATTGCTGGAGTCTTCCTTGCAGGATCTTGAGCATTACCTTACTGGCATGAGAAATAAGGGCCACTGTACGGAAGTTTGAGCAGTCTTTCGCATTTCCCTTTTTTGGTATGGGGATATAAGTTGATTTTTTCCAGTCTGATGGCCATTCTTGTGTTTTCCATATTTGCTGGCAAATGGCATGCATCACCTTGACACCATCATCTTTTAAGATTTTAAACAGTTCAGCTGGGATCCTGTCGTCTCCTGCTGCCTTGTTGTTAGCAATGCTTCTTAAGGCCCATTCAACCTCACTCCTCAGGATGTCTGGTTCTAATTCATTCACCACACCGTCAAAGCTATCCTCGATATTGTTATCCTTCCTATATAGATCTTCTGTATAGTCTCGCCACCTTCTCTTGATCTCTTCAGCTTCTGTTAGGTCCCTGCCATCTTTGTTTCTTATCATACCAATTTTTGTTTCTCCAATGTTTCTAATTTTCTGGAAGAGGTCTCTTGTCCTTCCTATTCTGTTGTCTTCTTCCACTTCCATGCATTGCTTATTTAAAAATAGTTCCTTATCTCTTCTGGCTAACCTCTGGAATTGCGCATTTAACTGGGCATATCTCCCCTTATTATCCCTGTTTCCTTTTGCTTTCCTCCTTTCTTGGGCTACTTCCAGTGTCTCAGCAGACAACCATTTTGCCTTCTTGGTTTTCTTTTTCTTTGGAACGTACTTTGTTGCCGCCTCCTGAACAATGTCGCGGACTTCTGTCCATAGTTCTTCTGGGACTCTGTTTACTAAATCTAGTCCTTCAAATCTGTTCTTCACTTCCACTGTATATTCGCTAGGAATGTTAGTGAGATCATATCTAACTGGTCTGTGTATTTTCCCTGATCTCTTTAGTTTTATTCTAAATTGGGCAATAAGAAGTTCGTGATCTGAGCTACAGTCAGCCCCAGGTCTTGTTTTCACCGACTGGATGGATGTCCGCCACCTTTGGCTGCAAAGGATGTAGTCAATCTGATTTCGGTGCTGACCATCTGGTGAGGTCCATGTATAAAGCCGTCTTTTAGGTTGTTGGAAGAGAGTGTTTGTAATACACAGCGAGTTTTCCTGGCAGAATTCTATCAGCCTGCGTCCCGCTTCATTTTGTTCTCCCAGACCATGCTTGCCTGTGATCCCAGTTGTCATTTGACTTCCCACCTTGGCATTCCAGTCTCCTGTAATGAAAATAATGTCTCTTTTTGGTGTATTATCCAGTAGGTCCTGCAGATCCTCATAGAACTGATCTACTTCTGCTTCTTCAGCAGCTGTGGTTGGGGCGTATATTTGGATCACTGTGATGTTGAAAGGCTTTCCTTGCACTCGAATTGAGATCATTCTGTCATTTTTTGGGTTGTATCCAAGCACCGCTTTAGCAAATTTCTTATTAATTATGAAGGCTACTCCATTTCTTCGATGTTCCTCTTGTCCACAGTAGTAGATCTGGTGGTCATCTGATGTGAAGTGGCCCATTCCAGTCCATTTCAGTTCGCTGACCCCCAGAATGTCTATCTTTAGTCTTGACATCTCACCAATAACAACATCCAATTTGCCCTGGCTCATAGATCTTACATTCCAGGTTCCTATGGTGTGTTGATCTTTAGAGCATCGGATTCGTCGTTCGCCTCCAGTACCGTCGGCCGCTAGCCTTCCTTTCGGCTTTGAGCTAGCTGCGTCATCACATCTGGGGCTAGTTGAACTTATCCTCTGCCCCTCCCCAGTAGCATTTTGGCCATCTTCCGACCTGGGAGTCCCATCTTCCAATGGCATACCGACATATCTCTGGTTGTACTGGTCCATTTAGTTTTCTTGGCAAGGATACTGGAGTGGTTTGCCATTGCCTTCCCCAGGGATCACGCTTGGTCTGACCTCTCTGCCACAACCGTCCCGTCTTGGGTGGCCCTTCACGGTTTCGCTCATGACATCATTGAGGTGCTCAAGCTCCAGCGCCCCGACAAGGCGGTGATCCTTTGCTGGAGGGCATATTGGGTAAGGTAAAGTAAAAGTTTTCCCCTGACATTAAGTCCAGTCGTGTCCAAGTCTGGGGGTTGGTGCTCAATTTCTAGGACAAAGAGCTGGTGTTGTCCATAGACACCTCCAAGGCTGACATGACTGCATGGAGCTCTGTTATTGGGTATTTGTGCCAAATTTGGTCCAGTGAATGAAAATACATCCTACATTATGATTCATAACAGTAACACAATTACCGTTAGGAAGTAGCAATGATAATAATTTTATGGTTGGGGTCACCACAACATGAGGCACTGTATTATGGGGTCGCGGCATTAGGAAGGTTGAGAAACACTGCTCTATTCTGCCTTGGTGAAACCACACCTGGAATACTGTGTCCCAATTCTGGGCACCACAATTTAAGGGAGATGTTGACAAAGTGGAATTTGTCCAGGAGAGGGCAACTAAAATAATAAAGGGTCTGGAGAGCAAGCCCTATGAGGAGCGACTAAAAGAACTGGGCATGTTTAGCTTGCAGAAGAGAAGGCTGAGAGGAGACACAATGGCCATGTATAAATATGTGAGGGGAAGTCATTGGGAGGAGGGAACAGGCTTATTTTCTGCTCCTCTAGAGACTAGGACATAGAACAATGGTTTCAAACTACAGGAAGGGAGATTCCATCTGAACATTAGGAAGAACTTCCTTACAATGTGAGCTGTTCACCAGTAGAACTCTCTGCCTTGGAGTGTGGTGGAAGCTCCATCTTTGGAGGCTTTTAAACAGAGGCTTGATGGCCATCTGTTGGGAGTGCTTTGAATGTGATTTTCCTGCTTCTTGGACTGGATGGCCCACAAGGTCTCTTCCAACTCTATGATTCTATGATTTGGGGATTGTACCCCAAATCAGCATTCCCCAACATGTTAGCTGAGGATGATGAGAATTGTTTTCTGCATTGGCGAGCACCCGGCTGGGTGGATGGCATCTAAAGAAAAATCTAATGCCTTGCCCATTACCAGATTTTTAATATATTTATAAATATTGCCTTTCTTAGACAAACTAGGGAGTCCAGGTTGATGCATGCAAAACACATGAATTATAATATTACAATAGACCCAAACCAAGTATGATGAAGAAAAATACTACACAACCAGTTGCCTAAAAATGTTGCTTTCTGGCCAAAGGACAGCATGCAATTATCTTGTTCACACATTAAAGTTTGTTGCGTTATCTGGTGATTGAGAATATTCCAAGTTAACAATGTGAATTAATTAGCCTTTCAAAAAGAACTAGCCAAATTTCACTTGGCTTCACAACAGTCTTGGCTTCAGCTATCAAATACGCTATGTAACATTTGAAAAAAATTCTGTTCCTGGTTTGAAACTGTTATTTACATTTAATTGTGTGGTACTTATTTTTAAAGTAGTTGTTATACTCCAGAAACTTCATTTTTGTGGCTGCCACAAATTATGTTGAATTGGTTGAGGCTCAATGAGATATTCATTGAAAAACTATAGCAAAATGTGCTGCAGGGTGTCCCACAAAAACAAACTTTTTGCAGTTTAGTAAACTTTCCCCATGTTTTTATGATAGAACCAATTGAGAAATCACATTTATAACCTGGGAACAAATATTGTGTTACATAAAGGAATTTTTTATCATGTCAGAAGCAACTTGAGAAACTGCAAGTTGCTTCTGGTGTGAGAGAATTGGTCATCTGCAGGAACGTTACCCAGGAGATGCCTGGGTTTTTTACCATCTTGTGGGAGGCTTCTCTCATGTCCCCGCATGGGAAGCTGGAGCTGACCGACAGGAGCTCACCCCATCTCACGGATCTGGTACATGGGTTGAACCCATTGCACCACCATGGCTCCACATATGATTTGTTTATTTTTAACACAGTATAGATGCATATCAGGAATTCTTTGCACTCTGATTTCAAGGGTGATTTTAGTGTAGAGTTTCCTCCGTCATGCATATGTTGATTCTAAAAAAGGGATATTTTAATAGGTCTGGTAATATCAATTCTAAATTTATATTCTGTCAGTTCTGCCACTGACAAACAGAAAACTTAATGAATGGAACAGCTTTAAATGATGTTGTGGGAAATGATGCACGTTTGTAATGTATTTGATGTTACACCTTCAGTGAATTCAATCTCTGTTCACTCTGAAAAGAGAATATGTAAGTGAAAATGGATGGTTATGCTTGAAACGAGGGGCTAATGAAATGTTGGCTAATGTATTACTCATTGGTAATTGAAAAATCTTCAAATAAAGTACTTTAACAAACTAGTAATATGGGCTGGTTGGGGAATTGTGGGTTTCAGTTTGCTGCTAATTAATTAGAAAATGTTCTCTAGGGAGTCTGAGGGGCTGCACACCAGGCGATGATTCAAGAGATGTCTGCCGAAAGAAAAGAGCTCGTATTTATCAAGCTTTTTTTTTAAAAAGAAACTGTCAAAATCAATGTAGTGTAGACTTTCAGCAGATTTTATAACCTATATTTCAAAACAGCAATCAGAAGAGCTCGGCTGAGTTGTTGAGGTGTCTGTGGGACTGACTCTTGCATCATAGCATTTCTGTTCTGTCGGTTTTCCATGAACTGTGACCAAATAAATTGTTGTATTAAAGTGTTGAATAGGAAAAATCTGGCTATTGGTTGTAGGTAAGGATTGGAGTGTGCCCCACTCCTAGGTTAGGGTCCACTGCAGCCCCTCTCTCCAGGATACAATATTTTTCAAAACTTTTTGGAGGAACTTCCAAATACTTGCTTGTTGATTTTTTGAGAAGCTTCCTTTTTGAAAATAGACTTCCCCTGGTATAACAAAATGTGCCTCTTGGATATATTTGGAGGACCGTTGTTGTTGTTGTTATTGTTGTTGTTGTTGTTGTTATTATTATTATTATTATTAGAAACACAACAAGATGAGTCCACAGCAGACAAGATCACTCTGCTGGCTGTTGTATTAGATCACACGTCGGACACTTCCCAAGTGTCTAGGACTGTGTGATGTATTGGCGAATGATGCGTGCAGATCCCAGTAAGGTGGTCTTCTGCAGCTGGTAGATGGTAATATTGTCAGTGCCGATTGTGCTTAAGTGCAGGGCAAGGTCTTTAGGCACTGCACCCAGTGTGTATATCACCACTGGGACTACCTTTACTGGCTTGTGCCAGAGTCTTTGCAGTATGATGATGATGATGATGATGATGATGATGATGATTGCATGGGGCAAAATGGGTGATGCAACTCTCTAAAGCCTTCTGGGGGGACTGCAATTACAATTCAAAGTGCTGGCTTTGGCCTATAAAGCCCTAAACGGCTCCATCACAGTTTACCTGTCCGAACGCATCTCCCTTTACGAACCACTGCAAAAACTAAGATCTTCTGGGGAGTCCCAGCTCTCAGTCCCACCACTGTCACAGGCATGTTTGGCAGGAACAAGAGACAGGGCCTTCTCAGTGATTGCCCCCTGGTTATGCAACTCTCTTCCTGGCAATATTAGATCAGCCCCCTCCCTCCTGTCATTCAGAAGGGTGGCGAAGACCTGGCTGTGGGACCGAACATTTGAGGCAGTGCAATGGGGCAATAACAGAATGGTGTCCTGAGATGGTTTTTAAGCAACTAATTTTAAAGTTGGGTATACGTGATTTTAATGTTTGTATATATTTATGGTTTTATTTCCTGGCATTGAATGTTTGCCATATATATATTGTGCTCCGTCCTGAGTCCCCTGCAGGGTGAGAAGGGTGGAATATAAATGTTTTCAATCAATCAATCAATCAATCAATCAATGGCTCTGCCAACTGGGGCTGGTGGGAGTTGGAATGCTACAAGATTTGGCAGGCTGCAGGTTCCCATTTCTGATCTGGATTATTTTCTGCCAAATGCCACTTGTGATTTGTCATCTTTCATGATTTCTGCCATGAAATTCTTGGTCTTATTGAGACAGGAGACTAGAAGCAGTTCTGCTAAGCCTCTTCTTGCTTTTTCATCTTTATCTCCTCTTCTTGTTCTCTCTCCTCTCCGTTGCTTTGCTTTTTAGAATCAAGTGTTTTTAACAGGGATGGAGACTTTAGTTCAATATAGAGTATTCAACAAAAATAGTTTTGTATTTCTTGTTTGATTTTTAACACTAGCTATAAACTATACAATCAAAATAACATACATTTTAAAAGTAATGGAAGAAAAAGAAAATAACATGAAAAATAAAACATATAACTTAAACATAGTAGGGCTTTGGTCTCTCCCACCCATTTCCCACAAAGACCTGACTATCATGGAAATAAATATAAAAGAAAGAGAAAAATATTATTCTATCATTACATTACAGATCTTGCTAAATAACCCTTCTAAAATTACTAATAAACCCTAACTAAATAGTGTTACATCATTATACTTCTTATTCCTCAAAGAAATCCATAAACTATTTTGAGTCTTTCATACAATTTTCAATTAGTTTACCCTTCCAAATCCATGTTAATTTGGCAATTTGAGCCAACTCAGCAACTGTAACAATCTGTCTTCCGTCATCAATGTTTCTGTCTATTTCCAAGTTTCCAATATTCCTGGTGCTGCTGTCATGTATTAAAGAAGCAATTCATATTTACTATCCATAATGCCCAACAAAACATTTCTAGCAGGCCCATAGCCATCATATTTTCAGATTAGTGTCTCCTGATCTAGCACAAAATCTCAACAAGGCCCTGAAATTACCATCATTATGCAAGGATTCTTTACAGGTAATAGGTCCTGAATCATTGCACCCTCTTTATGTCAATTCTTTTTGGCCACAAAGGAAAATAGTTTCCACAATTGGCAAAAGTTTATTTCTGTTTGTTTTTTTTTTTTTGCTTTCTTCTTATTTCCTTTATCACGATGATGGGTTACATCAAGACATTTTTCACTTTGAATTAGCAAGAAGTTTTCAGCCAAAAACAAGTTATTCTGATGGTACTCTGGTTTTTGGTGTCTTCTGTTGCATTTTTCCATTGCACAAATGGTTTAGCAACCAATGCACCAAGGCACTGGTGACCAACTTTGCCCCCAACTTCTCCAAACACCACACAGTTCTTAACATTTTGTACATTCAATGAGTAGGCTAACCAGGAAAATCTGCTGAACCATTTGGGTTGAAATCTTAGATGCCTCTTCTTATCCACAGGATTTTATACTAACTGAACTTTCACTTGGTCATAGGACACAGTTTTGTTCATATAAAGTCCAAAGTCTAACAATGACACAGCTTCTTCTCTTTGCTCTTGTTCTATGGTTTCTTTGACAGGGCTTGGATGATCAACCAGTCAGTGGTAGACACCCCAGTTTCCACAGTTTCCTCGGTTTTCACCTGCAATCCAGGTCAAATCTCTTGTCCCATCCCTCGCCTTAAACTTTGCCTGCTGGCTACCCCATTTTGGCAGCTTCCACTATGGTCACTTCGTCATTTAATCTGATTTCCTATATTACATTAACTGAATTGATTCTGATCCTGTTAATTTGCTCTGTTTTCATGATGTTTCCTATGCTATTATACATTGCTATCCGCCTCACCTTATGCTTTAACCAGCTCGCATAGTGGTCTTCTTCCCCACTTCCAAAATTATGGAAGTATGGTGTTACTGTTGTATGGTGTTACAGTATGGTGTTACTGTTGTTGCTAGCTATTATTACGCTGTTTTATGCTGTCTTAATTGTTATTGTTTTGCTTTTAATTGTATTCTGCCTTGGGCTTGGCCCCATGTTGGCCATGTTGTGTCACAATTCTCTTTCGATCACATAAAACAGCCAGCCATCCTACGCATCATGAAAGAATTAATAAAGTCAGGTCTCCACATTTGTGTGTTTCACTTTAGCAGATTTGATTATTTGAGAGTTTGTAGCTATTGTTCAACCAGCACTGCTTTCTAATCTCACCTTTCTACTGGCCCAGCTTTCCATTATTGCCTTTCCAACAGCACCGGTCTCTTATCCCTCCTAACTTCCTATTGAAGCAGGAGGTTAGATGGGGTCAGATAGGAAGAGGAACAAGAGTGAGTGGGAAAGAAGTGGATGGGCGGAGAAGGCCTCTACATTTATTTATTTATTTATAATGCAAACTTATATTCCGCCACTCCTCTGGGTCTCGGAGCAGCTTACAAGAACAGGCTAAAATCTAACACAATTTAAAACAATTTAAAAACAACAATATCAGAGATCAAAGGCCTGTCGAAATAGATATGTCTTACATGCCCTGCGGAAAGCTGATAGGTCCCGCAAGGCACGGACTTCAGGTGGCAGAGTATTTCAGAGTGATGGTGCCACTGCTGTAAAGGCTCTGCGTTTGGTTGCTGTTAGACGCAAGGTCTTGACACTGGGGTGGTACATCAGAGAAAGGGAGTGACTGGCCAGATGAAAGGAGTCTATAGGCTAAATTTGAGGAAGGATTGCTAAAGGTATTTGCAATTGTTTTATTTTTGCAAGGGCCCTGCACCCCTAATTCCCATAAACGTGGAGGGCTGACTCAATTAATTAAAACCAACCTTTATATCAGAGGGCTGCCTCCAAACACCACCAACCAAGACTTAGTAAAAATTTGGATTGAAATTCACCTATAAAACCAGTCATATTTTTATGTGGAGTTGCAATCTTATCTTTGGTGTCTGGCAGCAAAATACCTTGCGCCAAATCTGATTTGAATATCACATCAAGTGTTCCTCTTTCTAAAAATACAGCATGGTTTTGCAGTTGATGTTGTTATTAGCTGGCAATGATACCTGTATTCCCAGTCTTGGAATACAATGTGACTGAACAGAAAGCAGTCTGTTGTGTCCTTTCAAAAAGGCAACTGCCTGATGGGGCAGCTGTGCCAAAAAGCCCAAGCAAAGCTTCAGAAAAGAAAAGGCAGCTGGACAGAGAAAGATTGTCTTCATGCCTAGATGTTTCATATTGTATGAAAGGGGAGGAAAATCCCATTTAGCCACCGTGTGCTTTATTTTAGAACGGTTGCTTTGCAACTGCTGAGGACGCTGCTGTCATTTCGCACATCTACAAAAGCGTAGCCCACCTGATTTCTCTCTCGCTTGCTTCGTTTGTATTATTTTTATTAACTAAAAGCCAAGAAAGAACATCTGCCATTTACAGAGTTGAGCCTACTTGCACCTCAGAAAGTCCATTTGCCCACTTCACAAAGGCAATGACTCTCAGCCAGCATTTTCCATCCTGGTGGTGCTTTTCTTTAAGCCTCATTGATTTCAAGGAGAGTATCTATTTTTTTAATCAATGGGACTTAGAAAGAGCTTAAGCTTGCCTGGAAAGTGCTCCTTATTCATGATGTGGGAAATGGGGTTTTTTTTTGCATTACATTTCCCAGAATCCCTCAGTGAGGGTTGCTTGGGATTTTTGAGAGTCATAGTCTAAAGGTTCCAGTCTCTTGTTTGCATTTCACTCTGGCTTCATTTGCAATGTCAGTTCCATTAAGGCTTGAATATGGACATAAAGAGGTACATGATATATGAATGTACTATGCAGTATGAATCAATGGTTTAAACCACAACGGGTAGCAAACTGAATACAGGTGTCAATTTTAGCATATTCCTTGTGTGATCAAAATGTTAGAGTGGACAACAGAAAAAGAACCCATAAAAGAATGCATGGTCAAAAGGGCACAAAATATAGGCCATCAAATTGATTTAAAACAATGGGAAAAAGCTTTGAATCAAAGACTTAAATATACTTACTTTTACGATCTGAAAGAAAACTGGCTTAAAATGCTATCAGATGGTATATCAAACCTAATAAAATTTGCAAGTGCTACAAAAATGGATCCAACAAATGTTGGAAATGCAAACAGCAGACTGGAACTTTTTTCCATATCTGGTGGTCCTGTTCTAAAGCACAACAATTTTGGAAATAAATGATGCTACACAAAAGATTTTAAAAATGGTTGACATAGAAAAAGACAAAAATAAAGAGATATTGTTTAATTTTTGGTAACCGCAGCTAGAATAGTGTACACAAGGAATTGGAGACTTAAAGATGTACCGAGAAAAGAGTTGAACAAAGTACTTGAGATTATGAACATGGACAGACTTACTTACTGGCTATCATCCAACCAAGGTTTTCCTAAAAAGAAACTAACTGGAATCCGGTAAAAGACTTTTTTAAACAAATGAAAATAGATCTCATTAGTTGAAGAAAATCAATCATAGAGAAAAAGAAGACGGAGGGGATGCAGAAAAATAACAAACCATTATTTTTTATTAATTTTTTTCTAAACAGAGTAAACAATCACCAAAAGCAAGAAGGAAGTCAATAATTGTTTTAATTTTATCTGTATCTTTATTTTTTATTTTTATTTTTTCTCCTTTTCTCCTTTCAAAGGTACACCCACTCTGACAAATTTTTGCCATAAAGAGCATATGATAAGTTTTTCTTAGGGGCACCAAACGTTGGAAACAACTTGAAGGCACACAACAACAACAACAACAACAACAACAACAACGTCTTCACTACCTACTTTAAAATTATTTACCTTGTCTATGGCCATTATTTTTGCTTTCCTAATGTTCAGCTGTAGCCCTGGTTTTGCACATTCTTACTTTACTTTCATCAGTTGTCAATCGATGTCTTTACAAGCAATATGTTGTCATCTTAAATTGCTGGAGTTCCTTCCTCCACTTTTCACACTTCCTTCCTCTCAGTTTAATCATGTTTGCTATATGATATGGTATTCACATCAAATTGGAAAGGGTGATTAAAATCCTTACTGATTTAAACCCGTTTGTTTTCTCCAGATTCAGCCCTAATATTGGCATTTTATCTGGAGAATTGATTATGCACCAGGACAATCAGATGTTATCTTGTACCTATTTTTGTTAGCCATCATCTTCATAGTCAAAGGCTTTCTTACCTAACAAGAATAGACTGTCTTCTGAAATTATTTCATTTGCATCATTAGCCAATGTGTGTTTGTATCTCTCCCTCTCTCAACACACACACACACATGGTGGAAGCTCCTTTCTTAGAAGCTTTTAAACAGAGGCTGGATGGCCACATGCCAGGGATACTTTGATTGTGCTTTTACAGCATGCCAAGAGGTTGGACAAGATGGTCTATGTGGTTTCTTCCAACTCTATTATTCTATGATTTTATATATTAATTTCTCCCCTCAAATCCATTAAATCATGTAGGGGATGGCCTACATGGAGACCAGTGATATTTTCTAAAATTCCTAGAGTCCTATTTCTTGAGGGTTGTCATTTCCAGACTTTGTTTCACTTTTGATACTTGTTGGCTGATTTTTGTTAGAATTTGAAGTTTCTGTTTCTGTAACTTGAAGCAGCTCTATTTGTGTGTTTTTACTGTTGGTAATTCATTTACCAATGGAACCCTGGTGGCACAGTGGATTAAAGCGCTGAGCTGCTGAGCTTGTTGACTGAAAGGTCACAGGTTCAAATTCTGGGAGCGGCGTGAGCTTTCGCTGTTAGCCCCAGCTTCTGCCAACCTAGCAGTTCGAAAACATGCAAATGTGAGTAGATCAATAGGTATCACTCCGGTGAGAAGGTAATGGCACTCCATGCAGTCATGATGGCCACATGACCTTGGAGGTGTCTATGTACAACGCTGGCTCTTCGGCTTAGAAATTGAGATGAGCACCACACCCCAGAGGCAAACACGACTGGTCTTAATGTCAGGGGAAAATCTTTACCTTTTAATTCATTTCTTGGTTTTGCAATGAAAATGGAGCTTCTCTGTGTACTGTTTTCAGTTATATAGTGTGTTTGATTTCCCTGCGAAGTGCTATTGCTACCAATTATATCTATTTGCCTCTGTGGAGCACACACTTCCACCACCATGGTGAGGTGGCTACTGTTCAAAGAAAGGCCAGGTAGATAATCCAACAATAAGTATGATCATACACTTCGCAAAAGCTTTCAGAGATGTTGTGTGTGATTCTTAGAACTTTTTTTGCAAATCAGCCAATAGAAAACAGAGTCCCCTAGAAACTGGCTCTTAGGAAAGGGTCAGCTTTTCAACCAGCAGTTTTACTTGCTGCATAGCTTTCATCCTACAGGAGTATTTTCAAACTTGTTCTACCAGAGTTTGTGCTTTCTTGATTGTTTGGGAGGTCAAGGTGAATTTGTTTCCTGCCAGCATTCTCCACTCCTTGTAATGCTTTGATTTAGTGTGGATAACTGCACAAAGTGTGTGTGAACCACAACAAGAGCCTACAAAGAATTCTCAAGGACTCTACTCTTAAATCCTAAAACCTAGCAAGGAAAGTTATAAGTATATTATGATGCCATAGGACCTCTGTTGCTGCTGTGTAAGTGGTTTTGTTCTTTTCTTGCAGTTAGAAACTGTAGATGTGTGACAAAAGACTATTTTTTTGCACTTACTGCATCACAGATTGGGCATATTTTTTGGCACTCAGTTCATAGGAACATAAGTGTTTTGTGTTATAAAAACTAACAGAATACCAATCTTGTCTTGAGGAAAGAATGCCCTAAGTATTCTCTCTCCATTTTCTCTCTCTCTTAAAGATAAGTCAATAGCTCGAGCTGCTTGTCTTTTCAAGTACTTATCTTTGTTCAACTTATTTATTTATTGAAGAATATTTTAATACCAGCCAATCACAGCCCTTGAAATGCTGATAAGGGGGGCAAGGTGGGAGAGTATAAAAAGGCTTGACTGTTTTAACTGTCAGTCTTCCCTTACAGGGGACCTGGTTCATTTGATGTTGCAAGGATGAGCAGCGGGTTCAGGGAAAGTTTAGAACAGAAACAATCTGTCACATTAAAAATATCTACAGAGCCCGTTTACAAGTCTGATGTTCTGAAACTGTATGCTATTCAGTACAATGATCTAAAACTTAACTTGCAAGGCACTTGTTTCCATTTGGGATACCTAGGAGTGCTTCAAATGTAGTGGCCAAGGTGGGTGCCATAGGCCAGATAATGCAGATTATCAAAGCATTTAATCCACATTATCTGCTTTGAACTGGATTATATGATTATACACTGCCATAATCCAGTTTAAAGAAGATAATCTGGATTTTATTTGGCCGTGTAGAAGGGGGCAGAATATTAGAATCGGGTTGTTATAAGTTTTTCGGGCTATATGGCCATGTTCTAGAGGCATTCTCTCCTGACGTTTCGCCTGCATCTATGGCAAGCATCCTCAGAGGTACCTCACTACCTCTGAGGATGCTTGCCATAGATGCAGGCGAAACGTCAGGAGAGAATGCCTCTAGAACATGGCCATATAGTCCGAAAAACCTACAACAACCCAGTGATTCCGGCCATGAAAGCCTTCGACAATATTAGAATTGCTGGAGTGGTAAGATTAGTGATCAGGAAAATACCTGAGCAAACTAACAAGGTAGAAATGTCTTGCTTGATCTCAAAAGAGAACTCATTCCTTGTAGTGTCCCCACAGGAAAGTGGTGCTTTTCACACACCACTTAAAGAAGCCACACAAAACCAAGATGAAGATGTACGCAATATATTGATCTTGGAAATCAAGTCAAAGGCAGCAAACTTCTTTTTAAATGAAATCAAGCTTCCTCTGAATAGGCTTATATGTTGAGCAGATGGAAAGTTTCTAATGAGTTGTGAATTCCTAATAAGACATCAAATGCTATTGAAGTGAAGTTGACAGCTACACCATAGCTTGATAAACAACCTGTGAAGTGATTCTTTCGTATAGGACTATTATTATTGCGAAATTGGCTTCCCAAAGAAAATTATTATATTTCATTGATTCTAAAGTGTACTTTTCTCCAAAATGGGGTGCTTCTTAGAATTGCACGTGTGCCTTAGAATCACAGTTGCTGATTTACAACACGGGTGGGAATCACACAGTACAGGCAGTCCCCGAGTTCCACACATTCAGTTTAGAAATGATGACTCATAGTTAAGAACAGGGGTGAGACAACAGGAAGAGAGAGAAATCTACCCCTAGAAAGGGAAATTCACCCCTGAAAGAGTTATCATGGGAAAAGGGTGTCTCCAGTGAAGCTTTCTCACCAATCCTTTTTTCTACAACAAGTCAAATTTGTTCAAAATCCAGTTATTATTTATGTATCTATTTAGTTACAGTATTTATATTCCGCCCTTCTCACCCCACAGGGGACTCAGGGCAGATTACAATGTACATATATATGGCAAACATTCGATGCCATAGACACACAACATATATAGACAGACACAGAGGCAATTTAACATTCCAGCTTCTGGCCACCAGGGGAGCTGTCGTTTCACTGTCTGTTTGTGACACTGATGAAGTGCTTTCCTCATTGTTTCCATGCTTCCTCGAGATTTTTTATGGCCTTGTAAATTAGTTAAATTTTCCTCCCCACATAAGTGGTACCTAAATTTCCTACTTGACAGGTACAACTGTCTTTCAGGATGCAAAGGTCGACAACAAGCTACACAATTTTAGTCAGGAGCTCACTCCGACCCAGGCTGGCTTCGAACTCATGACCTTCCAGTCAGTAGAGATCTTAGTGCAGCTGACTTCCAGCCAGCTGTGCCACAGACCCGGTGCTTATCACAGGGACAGAAAGTGAGTTGAAATCCTCTTAAAGGGCAGAGGCAGCAAAACAAACACTACGTGGGTGTTAACTCTTCCCTATGATATCCAAACCTAAAATATATAATTTTTTGGCTGGGGTCAACTTAAAAAATACACCTGTTTCAAATTACAAACCAATTCAACTTAAGAATAAACCTACAGAACCTATATTGTTCATAACTTGGGGACTGCCTGTACTTCAAATGTTGAGCTGTAAATCTCAGCACCAATAACACTGGCTATTCTGACTAGGGCTGCTGGGAGGTATACCCCAACCAAATATGGAGGACCGCATTGTACTTACCTTGTGTGTAGAGTTACTGTGCCTTTTATCTAAGTCATTTGTCTTCACATCTTCCCCCCCTCCCCAAGTGAATCCATATTTGACCAAGCCAATGCCATCTAGTTCTGTTGGATTACAGTTCCCATCAACTGTAATATTGGCCATGTTTGCTGGGGAATTATAGAAATGGTTGTCTAACACATACTTGAAGGCAAGAAACTGGAATTCGAGAACAATATTTGAGGTCCTTCCTAGTTTTCCTGTGGCTTGGTTCAGTGACCTGAGGTCATATTTTCACAGAACTTTCTATCCAGAGCAGGAGTGAGTAAACCCGTTGTCCTTCAGGCTTCTAAGCCCATAGGCACAAAGTTGTTTCTGAAAGCATGAATACATTTTTTATTCATTTTGAACAGAAGCTGTTCCTGAGATGTTTATACAAATTGTTTGTAGTTTGATATAGTTCAGTTTCTCCCAGACATCTGTTCCCCTGCTGATTTCTTCTATTTTTAGCTTGAACTGCCTCCTGTTTTTTTTTTATGATTTCTAAAATTAACTACCCTGATTATTGAAGTAGAATATGCCCCGCAATATTTTCAGAGAGGAAGCATTAGAAAATCTTTGTGTGTCTTTAATGTCTTAAGACTTTTCACAGTTTTTGGTGAGTTTGTTTTTTTACTTATCACAATTCAGGAGCTGGACCAAGAGAATGATACGATATATAGCAGGGGAGACACAGTGGGGGAGATGACACATATTAATAAAGTATTTATTGTGATAGCTTGTTTATTTTCCTTTAGAAAATGCAGATCAGATGACATGGGGTCCTCTGAGGTCATGATTGAATCACCCATTTCTGTTGTTTTAGTTTCATAGTATTGTGGCAGTGATTGTTTTCACAGAATCATAAATTCAGAAATGATTTTAAAATGTATCCTATCGATCTCTGCTAAGGCCTAAAATTCACCCTTTTAGTATACCTGATGGGTAGAGATAAAAAACAGTGCTTAAAACAATTTCACCATGGATGGAAAAATGTGGCTCTTAAATGTCATTGCACAGCAGTTACCATATTATTTATTTATTTATTTATTTATTTGCGATATTTATAGCCCGCCTTTCTCAGTCATATAGCTACTCAAGGCGGGTTACAGATTGGCATAATTTGATGCCAGGCATTCATAAAAAATCAGTTAAAAACAATCAACACGACAATATAAAACATATATAAAACCACTAAAACATATAATCATCAGTGGCCTCCTGTTAAAAACGTTATCCAGTAACGTTATTCAGTAACATTGTCTGGCCATTCCATGTTCATCATGTTCTGTGTTATCTATTCCGCTGCATTCTCAAAAGCTTGCTCAAAAAGCTAGGTCTTTACTTTTTCCGGAAAGTCAGGAGGGAGCAGGCCAATCTAATACCCCTGGGGAGGGAGTTCCATAGTCGGGGGGGGGGGGCACTACTGAGAAGGCCCTGTCCTTTGTCTCCACCAATCGTGCTTGTGAGGCAGGTGAGATCGAGAGCAGGGCTTTACCAGATGATCTTAAGCTCCTAGATGGTTCACAGGAGGAGATACGTTCGGATAAGTAAGCTGGGCCGGAATAGTTTAGGGCTTTATAGGTTAAAGCCAGCACTTTAAATTGTGCTCGGTAGCAAATTGGCAGCCAGTGGAGCTGACGTGACAGAGGAGTAGTGTGCTCCCTGAGTGCCGCTCCTGTTAGTAACCTGGCTTCCGCCCATTGGACTATATGGAGCTTCCGAACAGTCTTCAAAGGCAACCCCATGTAGAGCGCGTTGCAGTAATCTATTCGGGATGTAACAAGAGTGTGGACCACCGTGGCCAAGTCAGACTTCCCAAGGTACGGACGCAGCTGGCGTACAAGTTTTAACTGTGCAAATGCTCCCCTGGTCACCATCGAAACTTGGGGTTCCAAGCTCAGCGATGAGTCCAGAATCACACCCAAGCTGCAAATCTGAGTCTTCAGAGGGAGTGTAACCTCATCCAACACAGGCTGTAACTCTATGTCCTGTTTGGCCTTTCAACTGACCAGGAGGACCTCTGTCTTGTCTAGATTCAGTTTCAATTTGTTCACCCTCATCCAGATCATCACAGTGGTCAAGCACCGGTTCAGGACCTGAACAGCCTCCTCAGTAGCACATGGGAAGGAGTGATAGAGTTGGACGTCTTCTGCTTACTGGTGACATTGCACTCCGAAACTCCAGATGATCTCCCCCAGCAGCTTCATGTAGATGTTAAACAACATGGGGGATAGTTGTGAGTCCTGCAGGACCCCACAAGACAATGGTTGTGGGGTCGAGCAGGTATCCCCCAATAACACCTTCTGGGAACGACCCTCTAGGAAGGACTGGAGCCATTGCAGAACAGTGCCTCCAAGGCCCATAGTCCTTGCACTTGATTATGCTGGCTACAGTTAATGGACATTGCAGTCTAACTGCATCTGGAGGGCTATACTTCCCCTGCTATTAGTTTAAATCCTATTCTTGTCCTTTGAATCTATTGGTTTGGGTCCTAATCCTTGAAGCGAAAGAAGACAGTGGCAAACAGTGCTGATGTCTCACCAAACTACAATTCCAAGATTCCATAGCATTGAGCCATGGCAGTTAAAGTGGTGTCAGACTGCATTAATTCTATTGTGTAGATGCACACTCTGTTGCTCAAAAGAATATGCATTAAAATATTTCATTAAGGAAGATTTAGTGCAGAAATTAATATTGGAGGAAAGATAATATAGACACAGATTTGTGTTAGGATAAATGTTTACAAACTGAATATGGATTTTTGTGCAGGCTTTTAAAACAAACAATATGGAAAAGGAGAAAAATAATTTTGAAATCCCTGGGTCAATGCAAGGCAAAAACCCAGTACAATAGGATCCCCATATCTTCAGGGTTACAGTCCTGGGCATTACCAAAATCATAGAAATAATGAGCCCTATTGAACGAATGAACTTCCAGTGGAAGCATAACATAGACTCATACTGGAGGGTCTGGGAAATGCCTGGAGAGGGCATACTTTGTCAGATATAAGTAAATGAAACCATGGGTCTCTGACCTGCAGATACAGGGGTCATACTGTACTGTGGCAGTGAAAATGCAAATCTGTTTAAAGGGAATGAATTGTCAGAAGAGACTGTGCTATACTACGTGATATTTCCTCATTTCAATTTTACATTGGTTTGATATAATCTCTCTCTTTCTATATATAAGTAAGGATCACTGCCATCTGGCAAGAACAACTGCACAACAGGAGGCTACAAGGGTGCAGATGTTGCAAACAGTATTCGCTTGCAATAGAATTCTGCACCTATCAAATTCGTTTATCATGTTAGGACCACATATTTTTCTGTATATTTGGTAATCCTCCAAGACTGTATATTCCATCAGCAACCTTTTGCTACGAATATTAAATGTACCAAGAAATAACATTAAGGAAGTGGTCATAAGGCAGTGTAAATATCCTAGCTGCCTGTGTATGGTCTCATCAGACTAAGATTGTGTTTTAACCAGTTACGATGTACAAACGGTATCTATTACAGTGATGATGATCTCCCTCCTTCCTTTCCCTCCTCTCTTTTCCTGTTCTTCTACCGAAGACTAATTTCATTAGAAATTAGTCTTTGGCAATACATAAACAAAGATGTTGTATGTATTGTCGAAGGCTTTCATGGCCGGAATCACTAGGTTGTTGTAGGTTTTTTCGGGCTATATGGCCATGGTCTAGAGGCATCCTCTCCTGACGTTTCGCCTGCATCTATGGCAAGCATCCTCAGAGGTAGTGAGGTCTGTAGTGAGATCAGACCTCACTACCTCTGCTAGATAGTACCAACTGCTGCTCTGGGACCAGAGTAAAGAGAGGGGCCAAGAAAACAGTGCTATCTTGTCTTCAGTGTCATTAGTTGGGAGCCCCTCCTCTCAACACAACTGCTACTCTGGGACCAGAGTAAAGAGAGGGGCCCAGGAAGATATTGTATTTAGGGTTGTTGTAGGTTTTTTCGGGCTATATGGCCATGGTCTAGAGGCATTCCATGGCCAAATAGCCCGAAAAAACCTACAACAACCCAGTGATTCCGGCCATGAAAGCCGGAATATTGTTTTTATTTTATTTATTGTATTGTATATTACTTGTAAGCCGCTCTGAGGCCCCTTCGAGGTGAGAAGGGTAGCATATAAATGTCATAAATAAATAAATAAATAAACAAACAAACAAATACATAATCACAGACTTTAACATAAGCTCCCATGAATTACCTAATTAAGAATTTTATATTTGTATTTGTGTTTTGCATTTTTTACTTTTCTAAGGCTCTTCCAAGCCATCTCTACCCTTATATGTGTAGAAAAGAGTAAACCACACAGACTACTTAACTACAATGCAGTCTGAGCCACATGCACAGTGGAGGATCTTATTACAGTGACAACAGAGGTACTCGAAGTGGCCAACTTCTGGTCAAAGAAAATTTAGCATAATGCCAAGTTTTTCACTTTGATTGTGGTTTTTCTATACATTATAACTGAATTTTCAATTTGCTTCTGACATGATAAATAAATCAAACCCTAGTATTTATTGCATTATTTATGTTCACATTGCTCATGTACCAATGGTCACATAAATAATATTTCTATGAAATCACCAAATTCAGAGAATGTGACATATTTTGGACTTCAAAATGCACAGAATTATGAGATCTGACTGCAAAGTTGTGTTGTCTGGCATATAGAGAAATACATGTTTGTAAGTTGCTATTTGCAGAACTCTTTGATAGGGGATGATACTAGATTTACATACACATGATTTGTCATTTAAGTTATGCCTTGTTGTCATAACAATCCTCCTTGTGTGATTCATATAAAATAAGTGCAGCTGCTTTCTTCTCTCTTTGTGTTGGAAGTTATGCTAATATGGTGCTAAAATAATATATAATCAGCTTGGTGTCCCATTTTCACTTCATCGTTGACTATACCAATGTGGCAAATAAAAAAGCGAAAGGAAGGAAACCAGCAGGACTCTTCAACACAGCCAGGAGTAAGAAACCCTGGGAATATCATTTATGGATGAAAGTGTGTTTAGGATACAAATGCACTGGTTCACTGCACATCTCCTGGTAGATGAATCATGTAGGTAAACACCTTGATAATTGCTTGCTATATGATGAGCTACCACTTGCTGTGTTGCTAATTAAAACACCTCGTCTACACAAGCCCAAGCAAAGCCACAGAGATGACCCTTTTTTATAGATCATTGCTATAAGGCACATTTCCTTTTCTATTGTTGTAATTTGTAATAGTACAAGGAAGACTGTTGATTACAAGGTGGCCTTTGCCTCTTGCAGTGCTGTAAGAATTCTGAATGTGAGTTGGTTAAATTAGAGGTTTGAATGTTTCCAGAAATGCACAGAGCTTGGAAAGTTACTTTTTAAAAAAAGTACTTTGTACTTAATACTGGGAATAGTCTGTGAAGAATAATTCATTGCCAGGATTCATTTTCATAGTTAAAAGGTTGACCCCATCTACACTGCCATATTCTATATTCTAGATTTCAATAATTTTATTAATTCTCTGACCAATGGTCATATGCATTTATACTAGTGGTTCTCAACCTGTGGGCCACAGCCCAGCAGTGGCCCGTGACCACAAAAATCCGGTCTGTGAAGCTCCTTCCACTTTATTTATTTTATTTTATTTATTTTAGTTCTGCTCCATTTTGCAGAGCTGACCAGGCCCTCCCCTTTTGACATTAATGTTGGAGAGTGGTCCCTGGTCAAAGTGGTCCCCGTTTGAGTGGGCCGTGGTCAAAGTAGGCCTTGGTTAAAGTGAGCCTTGGTCAAAGTGGGCCCTGGTCAAAGTGGGCCTTGGGCAAAGTGAGCCTTGGTCAAAGTGGGCCCTGGTCAAATGTGAATACTGTATCTAACACACAAAAAAGGAACCATGTCTTTCTCTGAGTACAATGGCAAATGGAAGGTGTCAGGTTCTGGGGCATTCTCAAATAAACACAGCTCACAATGTTCGGGAATACTGGATACATTTGATTCTTGGTCACCAGAAAATAAGCAAGTCCGTTCACACAATCGAGATTCTGTTCACAGAATCGGGTTTTATAGACCTTTTCACACAAATCCCCCTTCTCCACATTCTACTCTCAATTCTCCCTTTCTGGTTCTCAAAACATCAGCCAGGCCAGATGGCCTTATCAACTCTCCCTCTCTTCTCCTTGCATTCCACCATATTAGAATGACCCATGTGGGCTATCCTCCAAGGCTGGCATTTCGCATCCTGACAGAAGAAGCTGAGGGCGGTTCCAGACAGCCCTTTATCTCACAGACATCCACGTTAAAAAATGTGGATTTTTTGGGGAGGCTGTGTGCACCCACACCTAGCCCAAAAGAATGTCCAGAGGCCCTACCCCCAAGCCCCCTTAGAAAAGTAGTTAAAATTACCTGTCCTCCATTAGAAGCCTCGACAAGCTCTCCCGGTGCATAGAAATGATGCAGGTGAGCGGGGGAGGGGAGCGATTTTCGTCCCTCCTCCACACCCCCGCTCTCCTGGCATGTCATTTCTACACACCCGGAGAGCTTCCCAAGGCTTCTAATGGAGGATAGGTAAGTTTTTACTACTTTTCTAAGGGGTCTGGGGGCTTGGGGGGAGGGGGTGGGTATTCCCACAGTTTACCAGGCTTATTTAGCCTGGTAAAGAGTGGGAATTGTGTCTGTACTGCATTATTCTGCAGCCCAGACCTGGAAGGAGTGGATTTTTATTGTTCTACCACACTTTTATTGTTCTGCATGGTACTCTTTTCATGATGTTATGTTTTATTCTGATATTTTTGATTTGGTTTTGTTTTGATGCTAATGTGTTACCTTTTTAACTTTGTGCTCCCTGGGCTTGTCCCTTTATAAGCCGCCCAAGTCCCTTAGGGGAGATGGAGACGGGGTATAAAAATAAAGCTATTATTATTATTATTATTATTATTATTATTATTATATTTATCCCATGCCTTCATGGGAATATTGCAGTCCAGACCCAGAAGGACTGGATTTATCCCGCGTCTTCCAAGAAGGCACAGAATAAATCCACTAACAAATTAATTTGGCACAAACCAGGGTTTTCCCTTAGACTGTCTTCTTGGGAGAACCTTAAAAAGCACCAATCCCCTCTCCTCTTCCTGCTAAGGTTCTGCTTCTGACCTAAATGAATCAATATATAAATGCAATTTTTTATGTCTGGGTGGAGAAATGGCTGTAGTGATCAGGGATGTATGCCCCCCGAGGAAGGAACTTTGACTTATCTGGAAGTCATATCAAATGTATAATTTTGGCCCCAAACATGCCTTCGATTTCTAAATGTGCATGAGTATTTATGGCCACTTTGTTTCTACTTGTTATGTTTTGTTTGACTTCATTACCAAAGAATGTAATTTCGTTACTGTTAACTATCCTTCTTGTACTTTGTTACCTCTAGGCTGTGGTAATGCCATGGATTACTATTGTGGTTGAAAATGTATATAATTTTCGATTTCTTCCTGAACTGGCCTGGAGCAATCATCTATTTTCTTCTCTGTGAAAAATAGAGGGGGAAATGATGTTGAGGTGATGGCCTGCCGTAAAGTTAATTTCCTTCCCCACTGCCCCATGTGCTATGGTTCAGCTCTCCCTTGACTGGTCTCAGGGCTTCACTGTGGATAAGTGTGAGAGCAGAACCGAAGGCTGTTGATTGAGCTGTCAGGTTCTATTAGGGAAAGGTGGCATTGGTGGCAGAAAGCCCATCCATGTGCCTGTCTCCATTATTACATGGCCTATTATTTGTTTTATAACTTTCACAAGTTGTAACTTTTGCTTTGTTGGTGTATTTTAAAAGTGATTACTTTTTGTCCCATGAAAAATTGTATTCAGTTCCAAGACTCAGTACCTGAAAATGTGAAATAGGATAGAAACTGGCCATCCAAGGCCAACCCGAGCATAGTGTCAATAGCTTCCATGGCTCAAGTATGCAAGGAAGGATATAGTGTGATACATAGCTGTATATGATATGTTCAAATTTCACTTTTGCTCTTTTCCTAAAGGTCATACAGGAGTTTCCAAACCTCATTCCCTTCTATTACAGAAAGGGAAGCAAGTAAGGGAAGAAAGGAAAGCAACTCACATTATCTGCTTTGAACTGGATTACATGAGTCCACACTGCCATACAAACCTGTTCAAATCAGATAATCTGGATATTATCTGGCAGTGTAGAAGGGGCCTTGGCTAGCTTTGAGAATATGTTTGTTGAAGAAGGCATTTACACTTCTGCATCAAGCAGCAAAATATCTTAGACCCCTTCTACACTGCCATATAAAATTCAGATTATCTGCTTTGAACTGGATGAACTGTAAACAACATATAGGCGAAAATGTTTGTTCTAAACCAATTGGAGAAATTTTGTTCTGGTTAACCAGGATCCTCCTCTCTATGTCTCCTCACTGTATCACCATGTTTTTGAGATCTCCCCCGGCTATGTTGTCATAGTGACAATATCTGCCTCAGAAAATAACTTTTAACACTTGGGAGAAGTGATCTGATGGGCATATGTTGGGTATCTGCAATTTCCTAATTCACAGTACATTGGGTAGGACAACAATAGCAAACAACTCAACACCCCTGCCCCTGTGGGAGGTGAACAGTTGGATGAATCCATATGGCAAAGCTAGAGTGCTTTATATGCCCAGTGAAAGTTGCTACCGTAGTTGCTCAGGTGTGACAGTTTAAAGAAGGGATATTCCATTGTGGTTAAAACCTCTTCATTATACTTTCGGCACTGGCTCTCAGTTCACAGCTGGGCATTGGGAAGGTACCGCCACACGCTCCGCTTTGCCGGGTTCCTACAGCAGCTCTTCATGTGGCGGGAGCATGGTGCCCATGTTGCCAGGGTGTTGGTGGCATGCCAAGTCCAGCCTCCGGCATGACAACATGTGATCAGGTCAGCAGCTCAGCTGGTACAAGAGTTTAACCCATTGTGCCACTGCGGCTCTGGTTTCCTTGGTGATGTCAAATATTAATTCCCAAAGGCCCCAACCATCATGACTAATGATCATGAATTGTGAATGTGATCCGGTGACATCTGAGTCAACATCTGAGGATGAAATCTTTAAAGAAGATAGATCACCGTTGTCTTAGAGGGCCCTTCCAGACAGGCTCCAAAATGCGGGCTCTATCGGGCCTTTACCAGAGGCATCCAAACAACATCGCTGGTAAAAGAGGATTAATTTGGAATAATCATGGTTATTCCGAATTAATCAAATACCCCATTAGACTCGGGCCTTCCTGAAAGACCTGGGTACTCCCAGAGGTCAGTCTCCACACCCATTCCACACTCCTGGAGTCCAAAGATGCAAGATGACACTCTCCCCCTCCCCAAAAGCCCCCCAAAGAGTTAAATTTCTGTCCCCTCCCATGGCCTTCTGGAGAGGAGGGCATGGGGACACCCAGCTGGGAAAGCCCATTTTTTTTGGGTGGGTGTGGGGACTTAAACCCATTTTGGTGTGAGTTTTCCCCGTGTCTGGAAGTGCCCAAAGCAACATGGCTGAAATCAAGATGAAGTGGATAAGTAACAGCAAAAAAATAAATAAAGTTATTTAAACATTAAGGAGCTGAGACAGGAAGTAGGAAGACCAAACAAAAGTGTATTAAAATAGTCAATGTCAGAGATAACAAAAATGTGAACAAGAGCTTGAGTGGCATTTGAAAAGAGAAAAGGGCAACTTTTTTTCAATCATGTGAAGATGAAACTGAGAAGATTTATGCATTGATATGCTGTCAGAAGGAAAGAGAAGCAAAGATTAACTTGGAGGTTACAAGTTTGAGAGGTGGAAGATGCTGTAGACTTTCGTCTAGCAGCAAAGAAAATGAGAATATAGGAAAGAATTGGGGAAGAAGCTTTTATCAGATTTAAATTTAAAAAAAAAATGAGAGGTCAGTCCAAAGAACAGGGAGAATATGTTCAGTAGAAGAATACCAATAATTGACTGCTAATTTACATCTCACAAATACACCATGTTCTACGTAGAATCTCATTTTGCGGGCCATAATCCATGACTAACTACATGGACCCAGTGGGCCATTTAACCATTTTCCATTTCATTGGCATATTCCATACTTCATTGTAATTCAGTTTTGTAAAACGGGTAGACGTTTAATTACATTTTTGGCACAATCTTATGCAATTGCTTTCACAGATTATTTGCAAAGGGCACCTATTTGCTTGATGAAAACTCTGACCCTCCAAATTGCTAGTAATTTCAGCCATGCTTTAGTTGAGTCCATAAAAAAAACATTATGAATTCATGTTATATCTGTTAAGCACTTGCTGTTTTTTTTATGACAAATCACTTATTTCCTCCTAATATTTAAAATAATTTGTACCAAATTGTCATCCTTCTCTTGGGTAAACAACATATATGCTAGAAACATCTGGAAACTTTACATGAGCTGAAAACTAACATTACTTTAGAAATTGTAACACAAATGGAATTGCTCATGATTTAAATAAGTGATTTTATTTCTTTTGAGCTGAAAACTAAAAATACTTTAGAAATTGTAACACAAATGGAATTGCTCATGTTTTAAACAAGCAAATTGATTTTTTTGTTGGTATTTGCTATATATGCGTGAAAGAAATGAAGCTTTAGGTGGAATTTTGTCCATGAATATCGAACCATGCCTTGCTCTCTCAGCCAGATGTGCAATTTATATAGCTTTCGACTGGATTAAAATGATAGTTTTCCTTGCTCAATTAGTATAATTCTCTTCTTGGTGACAGAAGATAATTTTAATGCAACCCAACATGGATTTGGTTTGTATGCTTTTTGTTTTAGCTGCTATCTACGTAGTTTAATATCTCGGTCCGTGTCCTAAAAGTCTTGTTTGGGACACTGAGAAATTGGAGGGAATGTGTTTCCAATATTTCATTCTGGAATATTCTAAAATTAGCAGAATTGTGTGTGAGTAATGGGAAGCGTTAAGAAAAAATTGTATACTTTTTACTGTAGCCTTTGGAAACAGGGACAACTCATACATCACCTTTATCATTGAAAGTGAATCCCTTCCAATGTTGTCTGTAACTGACAGACTGAAATTTATGGTGACTAACACAGAATTGGGCTGTGTATAAAGGGCAGATAGCTCCAAATAGCTTTAAAGTCTACCACCCCTCTTTTTAAAAAAGAGTGAGTAGTGTTTGATGGCATATAATGTGTTTTATGAAGTGAGAGTAAAATGTTTGACAGGCTTGAGGTTCTTCAATTACTTCAAAGTTCACTGACTGACATGTTTACCTGAACGAAATGGCAAATTTTGCTTTCCCCTTAATCCTATTACCTCTGCTATTGTTAAATGTTTGTATATACATTTGATTCGGGCTAGCTAGAATCTGCTTGTGTACTGACATGGTAAAACAAATTATAGAAGGTACTTTAAGTACTATAATGTGAAATTTCTGGAGAGGTGCCAGAAAACTTGCCTTCTTAGTTTGTTCACACCAAAAGTTCAAGACATCACTCGTCCAGATTGATATGCGTTATATAAATAATATGCTGTAGATAATTATCAGTATCAAACCATACATTTTAATATTTTCTTGAAATTAATGTATTGCATTTTCTGTAGATTATATGGATGATAATAATGATGATGTTGTCATATGCCTTCAGGTTATTTCTAACTTACAGCTACCCTACAGCAAACCTGCCATGTGGTTTTATTGATAAGATTTGTCCAGAGAGAGTTTGCCATTGCATTCCTCTGAGAGAACATGACTTACCCAAGATCAACCATTAGTTTTGCACAGCTGAATGGTGATTTGACCTGGATGTGCCCCCTGATCAGCTACACTACATTGATTCCCAGCACTGCAGATCAGAGGACTGCAAAATCTACAGTATTGATATTGAGATCAGTGATTTCATAGGGCTCTTCCAGACAGCACCAAAATTTATGCCAAAATTGTTTTTAAAAGCCCATTCTGGCATGGATTTCCGTCCCCACTCCCACCAAAAAGCCCAGGCTTTCCCTGGTTGTGTGAGTGGGGTGGGGTGGCTACATGCCACCTGGATTAAAATTGGGATGGCATGTAGCGTCCCTGAAACCCCCAATTTCTCCCCCCCCCCTTCTGGTACATCATTTGCTTGTGCCCTCCTGGCATGAGGAGGAAAGTTATGGCAGCCAGTCAAAATTAATTTATTTTTAGGGATAAATGTGGGCATTGGAGGGAGGCAGTGGGCACTGTATTGGACCTTTGGGCTCCAGTAGCCCAAAAAGTTCAGGATGGTAATGGGGACTCACCCTCGGGTAGTCCCAGGACTACTGGAAAGTGAATCCCCACATGCCCAATACCCCATTAGATCCAGGCCTTTTAGGATAACTTCATTTGTTCGAAATTAATTAATTTTTACCCAAGGTGTCATTTGGATACTTCTGGTAAAAATCCAGACATTCCCGGGATATGGGCCTGTCTGGATGGTCCCTTAATGAACATAAATATACTGCAAGTTACACCTAAAATGGATTGGATCCAACATTTGATTAGGATCAGAGCCTAGGATATAGAGCAGCATAGATCCAGCCTAAGGTATGAACCACTGTGACCAGATCTGTGTTACCTGGTTCCATAATAAGCAACACCTACTGAAATTTCCTCTTCTACATAAAGGAGCAGGAGCCATCTTCAGTTTTCACTTTATTCACAGAGGAGAATGTACACACTTGTGTGTATGTGCCTTTAGGAAATCTCCATTCTATGAGGACCCTATACATTTCATACACTCTTCTTAGGCGTGAAATACTCAGAGGTGTTTTGCTATTGTCTTCCTTTGCACTTGGTATTCCTTGGCAAGTCCATCTTAGTACTAGCTAACTATGGTTCTATGGTTAGAATCTAGTGCGTTTGGGGTGCTTAGATCTTAAACCTATAGTGTTAACTGCCATCATGTCAAACATTAAGGGCAACACTATGAATGAGAGGCCTCCAAGGCCCCTTTCTACACTGCCATATAATCCAGATTATTAAAGTAGGTGATCAACATTATCTGTTTTGAACTTGGACTATATGGGTCTACACATATAATCCAAAGCAGATCATCTGGATGTTATATGGCACTGTAAAAGGGCCCAAGTCATTCTATCTTCAACAGCCTCACTCAAGTTTTACAGACTCAGGTCTCTGACTTCCTTGATTTAGTCTATTCATCTGTAATGTGGTGGTTCTCTTTTACTTTTGTCTTTTCCTACCAAACATTACTGTCATTGTAATGAGTCATGTCTTTTCATGAGATGTCCAAAGGACTAACAAGTTTCAGTTCAGTTTTATTGGTCTCCAAGAAGAATTTTAGTCTTGATTTGCTGGAGGACCTTTTTAGCAGACCATCATGCAGTTCTTCCTATCAACTTCCTTCACTTTCCAGCATTCACAATGGCATGGCAATCCTAACTTTGGTAGTCAATGATATATGCTTTACACTTGTGGTTCTTGTGTAGTTCCTTCATAGCTGCTCTTTCAAATCTCAGTCTTTTTCTCATTTCTTGACTGATCTCCATTCTGAGCCAACGTATGAAAAATCCTGCCCTATTTCAATGCCTTCATTATCTAAAGTTATGTAAACATCATTATTTTTGTTTTCTTAATGCTCAGCTGTAAAGCTCCCTTTGCATTTTCTTCCTTGATTTGTTTTTCAATAAATGTTTCAACGTTTTGTTCTTTTATACGAATTGCATGGCCAATTTAAAACCATTCCATCTATCCTTACTTTGTCTTAAAAGTAGCATATTGTCCTGAGTACAGGTTATGGGCTAATTTTGTGATGCATGGAGGTTTTTTTTTTTTTTTTTTTGCTTCTTGAAATGTGACAGTATTGACAACAGTTTCACAACATGTTTGTCTGAATAAAACTTTAGCCCCTTCTACGCAGATGTATAAATTCCACATTGAACTGGATTATATGGCAGTGTGGACTCAGATAATCCAGGTCAAAGCAGATATTGAGGATTATCTGTCTTGATATGCTGGGTTATATAGCTATTTTGATCCTACATTTCTACCATCCCGTCTTTCCATCTGCTGGCCTTGTTGGGTGTTTTCATACCAAATATGATGTTCCACGATGTACTACAGGCCTTGAATGACCCATTACCATTCTGAAACGTAGTGAAATTTATTTGAGTTCACAGGGGGATGCTTGTTCTAAGTTCCACAAATTATTTATAAAGATAGAGTCCATTATTTATACTTTATTTTATTAACTACGTTTATATCACATTTGCCCTCCAATAGCCTCAGACCAGTGAATATTTATTTATTTATTTATTTACAACATTTCTACTCTGTTCTTCTCAACCCCTAAGGGGTGACTCAGAGCAGCTAACGCTGGCAACAATTTGATACCATAATATCACAATATACAATAATATAAAAACCATAAATACAAAATAGATTAAAAGAATAACATTAATTAATCAGTCATAGTGGCCATATATATGACTGTCCTCTCCATATTTTGCAATGCAGGTTAGGTTGACTGAGAGTGAATTGCCCAAAGTAGCTCAGTTTTATAGCTAACTGTGAAGTGGATTTCTCAAGATGCACTCCGGACTACATTTCACTTCGGGGTGGCAAAGTGAAAGGTAGTTGGATAGCATGATACTAGCTAATTTTCTAGTTATCCTTTCATTGAGGGAATAAAATATAAACTCCTTTAATTTGGAGAAGGAGTTATTTAATTGTACAATTGGGTTGTTGTAGGTCTTTCGGGCTGTATGGCATGTTCTAGAAGCATTCTCTCCTGAAGCATTCTCGCCTGCATCTGTGGCAAGCATCCTCAGAGGTTGTGAGGTTGTAGATGAAAGGTCAGGAGAGAATGCTTCTAGAACACGACCATACAGCCCAAAAGACCTACAACAACCCAGTGATTCCTGCCATGGAACCCTTCAATAATACATAAATTCTACAATTGTTAGAACATTATTGTTTTCAAATTAATTCATACTTGTTTTGAAATTTTTATTTCTGGTGCCCCCAAATCACTTTACAGCTAGCATGGATGGATTGCTCTGTGTACACGATCACGTTCTGCTCTTCGACCAACAGGTATTGTCTTGCTGTCAGTTTCACCAATTTGCTCTGCTCTGCTAGAGCAGTCATTTGTGTAGCTGTCAGAGTAACATGTTATGAAGGCTTGAGGGTCCAATTAATTTTTTAATGTTATGTAACACTTTAAGAAGCATATAAAAATGTTAAAAACTTAAATACATTTTGTTACAATTGTAAGCCAGTAATGTTTGATAGCAGCTATGCACAGGAACACTCTGCATGAATAAACTAAATAGGAAAACTTTTTTAGAAAAGCAGTTAAGGTTGATGTACAGCAGGAGTGGTGTATACTACATCTGCTGTGTAGTATATGACCCATGGACTGCATGTATTCTCTATTCTCTATTTTGCAGCCCCCAAAGTCCTGAGCTAGTTACTCAGACTGCCACTCGTTCATGTTGTTGTTCATTCGTTTAGTAGTTTCCGACTCTTGGTGACCAGCCCATGCCAGAGCTCCCTGTCGGCCGTCACCACCCCCAGCTCCTTCAAGATCAGTCCAGTCACTTCAAGGATGCCATCCATTCATCTTACCCTTGGTCAGCTCCTCTTCCTTTTTCCTTCCATTTCCCCCAGCATAACTGTCTTCTCTAAGCCACTTTTTCATAGTGTTTTGAAAAGCATTGCATCTTTGTTAACAAAAAGCTAAACTTGCCACAGGTGACTTTATTGTTTGCAACTCTTCGCATCAAAACTCTGTGTATTTTTTTAAATGTAATAAACCAACAAGAAGTGCAAATAAAAAATGAGCAACAAAGAACAAGAAAGAACCAATAGTGTAGACTATATTGCAATGCTTATTATTCAGAATGGTCATCAATCCAAATAACATTTTCCACATGTTTCCATAGGCCGAGGAAACTTTCTTCTTCATGATTAATCAAGCTGATAAAACAAAACCAAATTTCTGTAAAGTTGTCCATGTTTTTTCTCCATTTTAACTTTTTGCATTAACTTTTCCCAGATTGAATTACAAGCTATTGATTGCCTAGACTCTAATAATAAATATGTAATAATATATTTGTGGGATCAATTAACGTTTGGACCAGAAAAATGTTCAACAATGCCAAGCTAAAAATAGACCAAAGCTATTGATTAGTAACATTAGCTATTGTTTCAAAGATGTCTTTCCAGAACACAGAAGCTTTATCACAACTACACCTGATATGAAAATAATTGTCTAAGCCCTCTTCCATACAGCTGATTAAAATCCCACAATATCTATTTTGAACTGGGTTATATAGCTGTGTGGAAGGGCTCTAAATGTCCAAAATTCTGGAGAACTATGCTGTGTTATATTTCTATTAGTGATAAATACTACCTGTAGTTAGTTTATATGTGGTTTCACTTGATTATTCGCAGATTGATTTGAAGGGTTTCATCTTGGGTTGTTGTAGGTTTTTTGGGCTCTAAATGTCCATGTTCTAGAATCATTCTCTCCCAACGTTTCACCTGCATCTATGGCAAGCATCCTCAGAGGTTGTGAGGTTTGTTGGAAACTAGGAAATTGGATTTATATATCTGTGAAAGGTCCACTTTGGGAGAAAGAACTCTTGTCTATTGGAGCTAGGTGTGGACGTTTCAATTGGCTACCTTGATTAGCATTTGATGGCCCGACAGTTTTTAGGTGTGGCTTGTTATTGCCTGGGAAATTCCTTTGTTGAGAGTTGATTAGGTGTTTCTGATTGTTTCCTGGCTGGAGTTCCCCTGTGTTTGAGCTTTGTTTTCTATTTACTGTTATAATTTTAGAGGTTGTTTTTAGTACTGGTAGCCAGATTTTGTTCATTGTTCCTTTCTGTTGAAAGTGTCCACATGCTTGTGGATTTCAGTGGCTTCTCTGTGCAGTCTGACATGGTGGTTGTGAGAGTGGTCCAGCATTTCTTTTTTCTCAGGTGCTCTGCTATGGCTGACTTCTCTGGTTGAAGTAGTCTGCAGTGCCTTTCATGTTCCTTGATTCATATTTGGGCACTGTGTTTGGTGGTCCCTGTGTAGACTTGTCCACAGCTGCATGGTATATGGTAGACTCCTGCAGAGGTGAGAGAATCCTCTTGTCCTTTGCTGAAAGTAGCATTTGTTGGATTTTCTTGGTGGGTCTGTAGATAGTTTGTATGTTGTGTTTCCTCATCAGCTTCCCTATGCGGTCAGTGGTTCCCTTGATTTATGGCAAGAACACTTTTCATCAGGATGGATCTTTGTCTTTACTCTCGTGGCTTGTTCTCAGTCTTGCAATTTTCTGATGTCTGAGGTGGAGTATCCATTGGCCTGTAAAGCCCAGTTTAGGTGGTTCACTTCATCTTGGAGGAGGTGGGGTTTGCAGATTCTTTTTGCATGGTCTGCCAGTGCTTTAATGGTGCTTCTTTTTTTTTTACTTGGGTGATGGTTGGAGTTTTTATGTAGGTATCTATTTCTGTGTGTAGGGTTTCTGTAAACTGTGTGACACAATTGTTGATCTGGATTGCAGATGACTAGAACATCTAAAAATGGCAGTTTTCCTTCGTTCTTTTTCCATGGTGAATTGGATGTATGGGTGGATGCTGTTAAGGTGGTCCAGGAACCTGTTTAGTTCTTGTTCTCCATGACTCTAAATGGTGAAGGTGTCATCCACATATCTGAACCATATAGTGGGTTTTTTTTCATCTTGCATAAACTCGTCTACCAAGCCTTGAGCTTTGCTGAACCCATGGTCTGGCTTTTTTGAGATGTGTATGCCCTTTGTTTCCTTCTAGTTCTACCTTGGCCTCCCAAGAAGGGTGCTTAGATTTCTCAGCCAGAGAGTTCCTCATCAGTCTATCTATCCCATGATTTGAAAGGTTTCAAACAGGGCAGTTAAAGTGGAGTAATAATAGTGCTGCAATTGTGCTGCGTGGAAGGGTCCCAGTTCAGCTCCTTTGCAATCTCTTATTCCCTATCTTTTTCTCTCACCTCCTTTCCCAGAATTTCTCATTTACCAATCCCCAACACTTGTTATTTCCGAGATTTATAAATCTGGCCCATTTTTAGCATATTCCGGACTTGTGGAGATGCACAAACAGCATTTGCTTTCAAGTTTTACTCATAACTCATGTTTATTGCAGCCAACCACTGTACTTTTGAATTAATATTCCCCATAGTTTTATATATTTTCATGCCTTCTTCATTTATGTGTGATGTGCCAACTCATTTCCTAGCAGAGGCTTCCAGTTTTGCCAAGACATTAAAAAGTTATTGGCAGCTCCCTCCTTTTGTATATATTAAAAATATATGTTTTTAAAAGTCTAATAAAACTCCTCTGCAACTGTTTGCTGAAATCTTGCAGAAGTAATTCCTTGCTATGGGGCTATTAAGTGCATTCTATCCAATTGAAAGAAAGCAAAGAAAAGTTATAGGGTTTTAAAAAAAAACTTTCCATGATAGTCAATGAGATGCGCAAACATTCAGATTTCCATATCTTAGCTCTGGCTTAGGAGGCAAGTCAAAATGGAATTAGACTGATTAGAAGGTAGTAATTTTCTGAAAAAGAGATATTTTTGCACATCCTGATATATATTGTCGAAGGCTTTCATGGGTGGAATCACTGGGTTGTTGTAGGTTTTTTCGAGCTATATGGCCATGTTCTAGAGGCATTCTCTCCTGACATTTCGCCTGCATCTATGATGGCAAGCATCCTCAGAGGTAGTGAGGTCACTATCTCTGAGGATGCTTGCCATAGATGCAGGTGAAACGTCAGGAGAGAATGCCTTTAGAACATGGCCATATAGCCCAAAAAAACTTAAAATAACCCATCCTGATATATAGTTATCATGGCTAATATACATCAATAGACATATCTTCCCCAAAGCATAAAAATTGTATAACCTCTAACTTTCCTCACTTTGAGACAAGCGAAAATATACCTTGTTCTGATAGACATGGAATGTCTTTCTTTTCTTCCAGTGTGACTCACCCTAATAAATGTATAGTTCAAACAATATGTTATATAGTAATCAGTCCTGTTAATGTTGTTAAAGCTGGGTATCATTCCATTTAAAAAGCTTGCACTTTGTTCTTAGACCTTCTACCTTTCTGTCCACCTGCATTAGTTGTAATATGAGTGTCTTCCTAAGTATTCACAATTATGCAATGGGCAATTCTTCTCATGTTGTCATCTTATGGAATGCATTAGCACTTCTCGTTTTGTGATGAGCGCTCCCCTCTTTCATAGATGTCATTTTAAATAATCATCCCTGATTGTTGCTTCCGCCACACAAATCTCAGCAATGGAGCAGGTTAAATTAATTTTTCATGCTCTTGGCCGTTTCTTTGGAAGAATGCAGCTCACCTCTTGCCTTTCTCTTGATAAGCGATAATATATAATCCATTTAGTGCTGACAGTTTACATTCTGTCCTCATTAACAGAGATAATTTTAATAGACGGTGGCCTTATCATCATAGAGATTGATCAGAGCTGGTCCATTAGAAAAAGACATTTTCATCTCCCTTTATATGGTTGTCACAAATAGTGGGTAACAAAGCTGCCATTCGGTGGATGTCAGCTGATATTTGTGATATTAAATGGTTGTAAAATAATATGTATCACAGAAGGAAGTCTCATTATCAAAGTGCTTTAAAATACTTTGATAAAAGCTGGAACAATATGAAGACCACAATAGAAATTAATATGGCCTCTTTTTGAATCAACATAGATAGGATTGTACTATAAATCATAAAGATCATTTACAGCGGGCTAGGTAACTGGTTGCATTCCAAATGTAGGTAGTATGCAGATCCCATAATTTCACAATACTGATATAACAGGTTGAGTTGATGGGAATGACAGTCCAGCCTTATCTGGAAGGTTACAAATTGCCATCTTGGGACTTGAGCAGAAGGAACAAACAGCCAGAAGAAAGTGAAGAGGAAAGGTCTCAAGTTAGATAGAGTCAAAAGGCTCAAAGCCATTGAAAGTGAGGAACACAGATCTCCAGCTCCAAGTTTGCTTCATCAAGGAAAGGCAGGAATGGCTGTTGCTAAAGGACAGATTGGGAAGTAAGTGTAAAATGATTCACAACGATGCAACAACAACACCTTTTCCACTGTGAGGCAGAACATCAAACATATACAGTCAGAGAAAAAGACAATAAAACATAATGTAGTTGTAATGGATATCTAAAAAAAATCACCCAGTGTATTGTTGCCATTTTAAAAAAAGAGAAAAGACAAATTGCAAATGAAACTGTCCAAATCATATTGCTTTTCACATGGCTGTGGTGTGACCATGTCATAAAAAGGATGTTGTTGATCTAGAAAACGTGAGGAAAGTGGAATCATGAGTAATTATCATCTATGAAAGAGGATTACAATATGTGAGATGCTATACAGTGATAATTTAAGGGTATTATTATGATAGATGGATAAATTATTTATTATCTAGTAGGGATTGGAATTCTGAGATCCTCCAGATGTTGGTGAACTCCTCACCATTGGCTATGCTGGCTAGGTATTCTAGGATTTGTAGTTCAGTGAGATCTAAGGGACCACACATTGTCCAACCCTGGAATAGTGTTACTTTAGCAGTTCTTAGATCTTAATAGAGCTGACATGGGTGGGAGCTTCACAATTCCAATCCCTGGTGTAAAAAAAAAAAATAGATGTGAAGATTTTCTCTCTCTTTCTCTTAGAATTTGGGGTCATCAAGATAAGTTGAATTGTTTGTTATTTAGAACAGGGAAAAACTAAGTATTCCTTCATACATTTCATAGTTAAGTGGTCACAACACTACTACAAGAGGCACCAGTATCCATCAACTTGGATAGCTTTTAAATGATAACTTAAACAGCTAAAGATATTGATATCTGTTATGAGGACAATGAGGACAAAATGAGGACATTGGCCCTCCAAATACAAATTCTGCCATCGCCACCCTCTGTGAAAATTTAATTCAGTTTCAAAAAAATTAGCACTGCAGAGACAAGACTAGAACATTGAAGATTGTTCCCATCTTAGTTGTGTTGTGATTCCCTTGCTTCCTTTGCTTGCACCTTTTCTTTATGTGCCTAAGCTATATTTCTAAACTAGTGGTTCCTAAGCTTTTTATGACTAGGAACCACTTGACCAGGGACGCTTTGATTAGGGACCACTCTCCAACATTAGTACCAAAAGGCTTATGAATCAGTTTTGGTCAACTTTAGATTCAGTTTGATTATTTGGGTTGCTGATTCAGAAATTTGCATTGGGTAGACCACATCAGCTCTAGTTTCTGATACAGAACATATGCCATCCAGTAGTCACCATCTGCTTGCCCACAGAAAACCATATTTAATAATCTAGAGCTGATGTGTATCCAATGCAAATTTCTGAATCAGCACCCCACATAACTCCAGGAAAAGACCTAAAAACGAAGACACCATGATGCCCCTGCTTCCAGGCACCACATGGAATGGCTCCGCTCAGGGAGAGGGAGGAGGAGAAAAAGCAGCCATCAGGAGGCTTGTTGTTGTGCCTTTCGTGGGTAGTCAGCCTCTCTCTTCCTGACATCCCCATTGCCTTGGCACTATAAGAGGGTTTCATGAGACCAGTTGCTCTCATTGCAATGGTGTAGTAATGGCCAGGCCGCAGACTACATATTAGTTATTGGGGATCACTGGTGGTCAACGGACCACAGGTTGGAAACCACTGTTCTAAATGATCAACTGAAACTTTAAAGTACTGAAATTAATTAATTATTAATGTAGTGACTGGAGGAAAATTTAATTGGGAGGTGGAGATTTTTATTTGGTAGCAATGTTCTTATTTCTGATACATGAACTTATGAGTTACTACTCAAACAAAAGGCTGCACTAGATGCTTGAATCCTGGTGCTCCTATCCTGATCTACTATTCTTTTTCTGTGAGCCTTTTGCCTCATGTTCCCTAGATGGATTTATTGTCATTCTCAACTAGTAACTGGGTAGTGGGAAGGCATGACTGAAGAGAGGTAACTGGGGAAGGGAAAAGGAAAGATTAAATATCTCATTCACCACCTCCGACTGGCCACATTCCTTTCTTTTATGAAGCAAGAGGAGCAGTTGGTGGAGTAGAAAATATTCATTGGAGCTAGCCATGGTGCTGAATCAGGGATCTGTATGTTTTCAGTAGTTGCCCCAAAGACATTCACTGCCACCCTATGCTTTTTCCATGCTGGATTGTGGCAGGATATTTTTTTACTGTTTAGCCTTACCATAAAGCAACACTGTACACATCAAAATAAATAAAAATCTTCCTAAAAATGCAAAACAAAACCCACAAATAATAGTAAAAATGCTTCATCACTCTGCCTGTAGTAATGTTATATGGCAATATGTTTGAATGAATTAGTCCACCTGCAATCTTGCAACCAAATAAAACAAATGTTTTCCTATATTGTTTTGTTGGACAAACAGAAATACAGCAGACATGCTGGCAGAGGATTTCCTCTGAGGTTTCCGTTGCTTTCAAAAACTTGAATGGCTAAGCAGCCAACACATTTGTGTCAAAGTCCCACAAGCCATTAGTTCAAGCCTCACTTCATTACCGTAGTAACTCTCAAACTGAATATGTATGTTTTAAAATCTTTGGAGCTCATTGCCAGTACATCTTCAAGTAATCTCTAAATATATGGAGAATGTGAACTTAAGCTCTTCTCATATGGCCTTTAAACAAACTGCTTAACCTCTGTGATTTGCCATCTGTAAAATGAGTTGACAGAAAAGTCATAAAAAGTAACCCTGGAAACTATGGGGGATCATTAGAACGTAGTTGCTTGCAAACCATTGTTGTGCTATAATTACATTGAGAAGGAAATTGAAATGAACATTTGCTTCAGTGGATTTTAATCATTAGTATGCATGAAAATTTTGTGGCCTTGTTTTTTGACTGATGATCTAAAGTCATTGCTGCATATGATTATCCAAAACCCAATACAATGAATAAGTAAAACATCCAGTGAAGGAACAGTTTAAAATGGTATGCCAAGTCAATGGAGTTATGGTAGTTATTGCATTATCATTTTTAGACTATCTAAAAGAAGAATCTCTCCTTTGTGAACTTTCACTAAATATGTACTCATTATTTACAGCTCATTTATATGTTCCACTTTCCTGAAAGTTGTAACTCATTGATTCTTAAGATGACTTTTCTGTAGTGGCACTTCAGTTTTGGAAACTCCTCTTTATTGTTCTTCGGTTAGCTGATTCAGACAGCATTTTTTCTGCGAGGCTGTGATAGTTAATGTTTCCCCTTGATTTTATGATTAATTCCTGTGTTGTCAAAGGCTTTCATGGCCAGAATCACTGGGTTGCAGTGAGTTTTTCGGACTGTATGGCCATGTTCCAGAAGCATTCTCTCCTGATGTTTCACCCACATCTGTGGCAGGCATCCTCAGAGATTGTGAGGTTTTACTGCATTGATTTTTTTTTCAGTTTGTCTCGTTCAGTTGTTAAATTGGCGTGTAAGAAAGATAGAGCAGGGCAGGGAGAATTTTAGTGTTTTTATCTACATATTGTTATGAGTAGTCATAGACTGATATCCACATGTAGCTGTGAAATTGGTTGTGTGTTTTTCAGAGTTGTTGATGCATCACAAAAACACATACAGCCATTATTTTCCTTTTGAGTTGGTGGCTGCATAACTGTTCAACTCTTGAGCAATGAAGAGGTTGTTCAAGGACTTAGTGCCCATTGAGTAGTTGATGATACAACTGTGGGATCCAGCAAATACACTACACAGAGGTATACTTGTGCTACATAAAAGTGAATAAGATCTTGGCCCCTGAGTATATAGGTGATCTGATCCAATAACATACTAAATAACAAATAGTACTGAAACTTTAACCTGAAACATACAGCTATATGTTTAAATAGAGCCAAAGAGTCATAGAATCATGGAGTTGGAAAAGACCTCAGGTCCATCCAGTCCAACCTCCTGCCAAAAAGCAGGAAAATTGCATTCAAAGCATCCCCAACAAATGGCCATCCAGCCTCTGTTTAAGATCCTCCAAAGAAAGAGCCTCCACCACAGCCCAGGGCAGAGAGTTCCACTGTTGAACAGCTTTCACAGTTAGGAAGTTCTTCCTAATGTTCAGGTGGAATCTTATTTCTTGTAGTTTGAAGCCATTATTCCATGTCCTAGTCTCCAGGGCAGCAGAAAACAAGCCTGCTTCCTCTTCCTTATGACATCCTTTCACATATTTATACATGGCCATCATGTCTCCTCTCAGCCCTCTCTTCTGCAGGTTAAACATGCCCAGCTCTTTCAGTCATTTTGAGGTACAGTTTTTCTCATTGCCAAGTAAGGATCTTTAAAATTTTGGTTCATTTGTGTTTTAATAAGAACTTTCTGAAAAATTACAAGTTTCTCCATAAATGTAATAGAAATAGATATTTTGAGAAAGCAAACCTGACAAATTCACCAATTCAGGAAGAGAACACGGAATACGTAGCACTCTAAAGTGTTTTGTTTGAATTTTTGTGTATTCAGCCATGTCTGAGGTGCTGAATTAGGGTTGCCACCTTTTTCTACTCACGGGCTCCTGAAACCTATGCAGCAAACACTGAGTCTCACCAGTCTGAAAAACACTGTCTGCTGAATTTGGCCATTGTTGGGATTGAGAATTTCTTTCAGTTCATTCCTGATGAGGCCAACCTTATGAAAGCTCTTCATTAATAGCCTCGAGGAACTGAAAGTTAAATTTTAAAAGAAAATAGGAGAAAGCAAAAGTGAAGGATTTCACAATCCCTAACCTCTCCCTCTCCTTTGCAGACAAAGAATTATGTTGTTTAAAAGCACATACTTTTTCATCTGGAGAATGATTGAGTATCTTTTATGTTTGCATTTAGTAAGTGTAGTAATAAGAAAAGATACATTTAATTTTCGAAAAGCAAATATTAAAAATAAGAAACACAAGGACAATAATCCAGAGTAATTAGAAGAAGGAAGGTACATGGACTATCCAGTGATTCAAAATTAAAAAGGGATCATATCATTCCAAAGATTTGCATGTAATTCTGAAGGACAAATATTAGTAGATCTATCATCGACATATTCGGTGAAGAGAAAAAAAACTATTTTAAATATTTTATTTCTTGGTATGTTATTCAGAGTTTAGATTGACTTATCATTTTCTCCATTAGAACAAATTTCCACTTGCCTGGATATAAGATATAGATATAGTTCTCAAAACGGTGCCCATTGGTTCACAGATGATGGGTCACTTCAGCCTGAAGGCTCAGCCTGAGATCATATTTTATCTCAGAACTGAATTCGCCTCAATTCAGTTTCTGAAATTGCAGATATCCACATTTATTACCATAGGAACATCAACAAAACTTCATGGTTTTTCAATTTTTTTAAAAAAGTATTGGCAAAACTTGCAAAGTGAAAGAGGTATCGGTAGTGTTTTGTGTGTGTTTGAACTGATAGGTATATGTATATGGAGTTTTCTGAATAATTTAATGTGCTCTATGAGTCTCATTATCTCTATATACACATGTGCAATGTGTCCTAGTAGTGCTTCATACAATTTTCCTCTGTTTGAGAAATATTTTCCTGCCGGCTTTGGTTAGACCACACCTGGAATATTGTGTCCAGTTCTGAACACCACAATTCAAGAGAGATATTGACAAGCTGGAATGTGTCCAGAGGAGGACGACTAAAATGATCAAGGGTCTGGAGAACAAGTCCTATGAGGAGTGGCTTAAGGAGCTGGGTATGTTTAGCCTGAAGAAGAGAAGACTGAGAGGAGATATGATAGCCATGTATAAATATGTGAGAGGTAGCCACAGGGAGGAGGGAGAAGGCTTGTTTTCTGCTTCCCTGGAGACTAGGACGCGGAACAATGGCTTCAAACTACAAGAAAATAGATTCCATCTGAACATGGGGAAGAACTTCCTGACTGTGAGAGCCGTTCAGCAGTGGAACTCTCTGCCCCGGAGTGTGGTGGAGGCCAGGCCCGTAGCCAGGATTTCGATTCGGGGAGGGGGGGGTTTCAGGCGGGGGGTTGAGTCTGAGTGAAAGAGGGTTTACCCTAGCAAACCTTTTGTATCATTACCCCAATACCCCCATGCATATGGGATATATTGAGTATGGTGATCAGATCATGATATGAATAAACATAACAGTTTAAATAATGCACCAGTAAGGCCTTTTTGTGAACCACCATCAGAATTTCATGGGGGGGGCTGAAGCCCCTCAAGGCCCCCCCCCCCCCCGGCTACATGCCTGGTGGAGGCTCCTTCTTTGGAAGCTTTTAAACAGAGGCTGGATGGCCATCTGTCAAGGGTGATTTGAATGCAGTGTTCCTGCTTCTTGGCAGCAGGTTGGAATGGATGGTCCTCTTCCAATTCTTTGATTCTATGATTCTATCATCAGAATTTCAGCCCGTTCTTTGAGTGGGAAAAAGGGTATGGATCCCTCTGGATACTCTATTCAGAACCAGAAGTCCAGCTCATCAATGTAGTTACATTAAGTTAGCCAGCTAATGTGTCAGAATCCACATTTTCCTGCCGGCAAGCTGTTAAGTTCCTTCTATTTTCCTTCCCACTGTTCTTACTGTGGTTGAAAGAGAAGGGAACTACAAATGAGACTCCTGCTAAAATTATCCTTCAGTTGAAAGCTATAGAAACACATGCCTCTCAAACGATGATCCCTAAATCCCCCAAATACAACACAATCTATGTTATCTGGGAATGATGAAACTTAGTTCCTTGAGGCTCCCAGGTTAAGAAATCCTACTGTGTATGATAGAATCTGCTCTTCTTTCTTTAATAATATTTCCTGCCATGATTTCTCTCACTGGTTAAGAAGATATGACTTTCTGAGGAAGTCCCTTAGTGGCACGATGTGCATGTTCCTTGCTGGAAAAGAAAGGAAAGTGGAATCATTGTGGCAGAGAATGAAAAATGCATGACAGTGTGACCTAGAGAGGATGCTGCCTTAGCTGACATAAGCCTGTCATCTTTCTGCACCATCGTCCACTCAGGAATTCCGGCTTCTCATAGGAAAAAAAAGACTGAATAAACAGCCAGTCTATTTGTAATGAAGCTCAGGTAGGGAGAGAAAAGATTGAAAGCAAGAGATAATTGCAACTTCATGAAAATAATTTTGCATTTACATTTTATTAGCATTTGCCCACCCACCAGAAAATTTAGGGTGCATCTGCAATGCAGAACTAATGCAGATTGACACCACTTTAACTGCTGTGACTCATAGATTCCTAGAATCATAGCGTTGGAAGAGACCTTGTGGGCCATCCAGTCCAACCCCCTGCCAATAAGCAGGGAAATCACATTTAAAGCCCACCCCTCCCCCCCCTCGACAGATCCAGCTTCTGTTTAAAAGCCTCCAAAGGAGGAGCCTCCACCCCATTCCGAGGCAGAGTGTTCCACTGCTGAACAACTCTCACAGTCAGGAAGTTCTTCCTAATGTTAAGGTGGAGTGTCCTCTTCTGTAGTTTGAAGCCATTGTTCCGCACCCTAGTCTCCAGGGCAGCAGAAAACAAGCTTGCTTCCTCTCCCTATGACCTGCCTTTACATATTTTTACATGGCCATCATGTCTCCTCTCAGCCTTCTCTTCTGCAGGCTAAACCTGCCCAGCTCTTTAAGGCACCTCTCATAGAACTTGTTCTCCAGACCCTTGATAATTTTAGTCGCCCTCCCTTGGACACATTCCAGCTTGTTGACTCAATGCCATGGAATCTTGGGAGTTATAATTTGATAAAGTAGCAGCATGTTTTGGCAAAGAAATCTGGAGACTGTGAAAACTACAACTCCCATGATTGCATAGCATTGAGCCATGACAGTTAAGGTAGTGTGAAACTGCATTAATTCAACAATGTCAATATACCCCAAAAGTTAAGACACAAGATATGCAACCTTATCAGCTAATAGGATTCCAGAGGATCTAACAGATGAGTGGAGTTGGCCAAGACAAATATCTTATCAGGGCTATCTCCTCCAGCAATTGGTGGATGAATCATTCACAGTTTTGAGACTGTAGTGTCCAGTGATCTTCATGCCTGGCTGCGGCGTGTTTGTGTGCGAATTGTTCTGGGTTTGCTTTAAACACCACTTTCTTACCATCAGACATCCTCTCTGTGATCGGGAGGCATGTTCTGGAGTCTTCCTGTTACCAAGGGGGCTGTCCAGACCTTGAATCGATGCTTGGCTACTGTGTCAAACTGGTTGAGAGCCAACAAATTGAACTTGAATTCAGACAAGACAGAGGTCCTACTGGTCAGTTGGAAGGCTGAACAGGTCATAGGGTTACAGCCTGTGTTGGATGGGGTTACACTCCCCCTGAAGAGGCAGGTTCGCAGCTTGGGTGTGATCCTGGACTCATTGCTGAGCCTGGAACCCCAGGTCTCAGTGGTGCCCAGGAGAGCTTTTGCACAATTAAATCTTGTGCGCCAGCTTCACCTATACCTTGGGAAGCCTGATCTGGCCACAGTGGTCCACACTAATAGATTACTGCAACCCGCTCTACGTGGGGTTGCCTTTGAAGACTGCTTGGAAGCTTCAACTAATCCAATGGGCAGCAGCTAGGCTACTCACTGGAGTGTCATACAGAGAGCATACCACCCCTCTGTTATGTCAGCTCCACTGGCTGCCAGTCCAATTCCAAGCACAATTCAAAGTGCTGGTTTTGACCTACAAAGCCCTATATGGCTCTGGCCCAGCTTACCTGTTTGAACATATCTCCCTCTACATTCCACCTAGAAATGTAAGATTTTTTGGGGAGGCCTTGCTCTCGGCCCTATCTTTGGCGCAAACACACTTGGCGGGGAAAAGGGACAGGGCCTTCTCGGTAATGCCCCCTGCCTGTGGAACTCACTCTCCAGCGAAATCAGGTCAACAACATCCCTCCTTGCCTTCAGGAAGAAATTGAAAACATGGTTATGGGACCAGGCCTTTGGGTAGCTGACAGATAATTGACAATGGTAATAATGATAATGTTATGGAAAATGACTATGGACAGGCTTCCGATTGTGTTGTGCTCGCTGAATATGTTTCTACATAAGGCTAGACCGCCAGTATTTTTGCACTTTTCATTAATGTACTTTTTATTTTAAAACTAATTTTGTAATCAATTTACTGTGTTTTATATGTATTACTTTATGTATTATTTATATATAACTAGCCATCCCCTGCCACACGTTTCTGTGGCCCATTCTGGGGATCTGGAAAATAAAGTAATGAGAAAGTGTTGGTTTCTAATATATGTAATTTCTTTCTGCTTGTGGGAAAACAGTATTTCTTGTTGTTTCTTTGTCCGTGTTGATGTGGAGAGTTTCTGGTTTGCCTACTCTGGAATATGCAACATATCATCGTCCTTCTTTAGGGGTCCTTTTCAAATCTATGATATTGTATCTCTCTCTATGTGTGAATCATATCTATCTATCTATATCTATGGCTGGATGGCTCTTTGTCAGGAGGGCTCTGATTACATTTTCTTGCCCTGGTGAAGAGAGTTGGACTGGATGGCTTTAAGTGTTTTCTGTTGGTCATAGGGAAGTTTGCCCCAATTCTGTCATTGGTGGGATTCAGAATGCTCTTTGATTGTAGATGAACTATAAATCCCAGTAACTACAAATCCCAAATGTCAAGGTCTATTTCCCCCAAACTCCATCTGTGTTCATATTTGGTCCAGATCAATCATTGTTTGAGTCCATAGTGCTCTCTGGGTGTAGGTGAACTACAACTCCCAAACTCAAAGTAAATGCCCACCAAACCCTTCTAGTGTTTTCTATTGGTCATGGGAGTCCTGTGTGTCACGTTTGGTTCAATGCCATAATTGGTGGAGTTCAGAATGCTCTTTGATTGTAGGTGAACTATAAATCCCAGCAACTACAACTCCCAAATGACAAAATCAAAACTTTTTGAGTGAAAGACATACATTGGGTTGATAGGTGTATGCTGTCCAAATTTGGTGTCAATTGGCCCACTGGTTTTTGAATTCTATTAATCCCACAAATGAACATTACATTTTTATTTATTTAGATGACATTGAATTGTGCCGGATGTAAGCCGCCCTTGGGGGGGGGGGGGGTTGAGAAGGGTGGGGTACAAATATTTTAAATAAATAAATAAATAAATAAATAAATAAATTCCTGGGCCCATAGAAGTCATGTGAAGCAATTAAAAATTCCAGGGAGTCATAGACAAATTGATATGCTCTCTATACACATTACAGATCATTTTGGGGCATTTTGGAACAAAAATGTATTTACTTCCAAGCGTTCTAGGGACACACAAAGACACAAAATGGCTTTGGGGAGCGGAGTGTACACTGGAGGAGGAGGACAAGGAGGGAAAGTCCCCTATGTGAACATAATGACTACAAATAAAGTCAAGCACAAGTGTTCTGCCAAATCTGACTGGGAATTACATTTGCTGAAGTACACTTACATAACCAGAGGTTCTCTTGCTATGTTATTTTAAAAAGTATCCAGTACCTCCTTGTACATTGGTTATTTTTAGATGTTGAATGCCAGATGGATGGGTGCATTGATCATGGGAAGGGGTTACCAGAAACGTTCCCTCAAAACCCATCATCCAGCTATCAGCTGTTGCTCTCCTGGAGCTTCTTGCAGTTATACAGTTAAATATTACACTCTGCTGGTTTCAAAGAGCATCTCAATCACACCTGCGATTTCAGTGACCCTTTCAACAGCTAGGCAAGACAGAAAGGGAAAGCTATTGATGTCACCTCCTGCACTTTTAGTTCTGAGAAAAAACACACTTCACCTTGAGAATCGCACACCTGCAAGGGTTACGAGGCATTTCTTGGGAAATAAGGTGTGCACAAAACAGTGCATCTTTCTTCAAATGAATAAAATGTGAAAAGCTGGAAAATCATCCCCAGGATCTCACTTTAGGGAGTGAGCAAAAGTTGTATAAATTAAATATTAAAATAGTGTTGCCACAGGAATTGAGGAAAGATGGACTGCATTCAAAAGAAAGGTGGTGGCAAGGGGAAATAAGTAGTGTAAAAGCATACAACAAGAAGAGACAGATACAGCTGGGTAAGAGGGATAGAGAAAATCTGCCTGCTGCCAAAGGCTATTGAAATGATGTGATCAGTGTGGAGAGAGGAGAGAGAGAAAAGGGCTCAGTAGAAAGAGCAAAAACAGAAGCCTAGATATGGAGAAAATAATAAAGACTACTGGAAGCTACTGTTTTCCGTTTTGCATCCTACCAGTATCCTCTATTTATCATCTATGGCAGAGTGATTATTATGCATCCCTGGCTGTTGTTGGACTGTAGCACCCAGTTTTCATAGAATCATAGAATTGGAAGAGACCTTGTGGGCCATCCAGTCCAACCCCTGCCAAGAAGCAGGAAAATCACATTCAAAGCACCACTGACAGATGGCCATCCAGCCTCTGTATAAAAGCCTCCAAAGAAGGAGCCTCCACCATACTCTGAGGCAGAGAGTTCCATTGCTGAACAGCTCTCACAGTTACAAAGTTCTTCCTCATGTTCAGGTGGCATCTCCTTTCCTGTAGTTTGAAACCATTGTTCCGTGTTGTAGTCTCTAGGGCAGCAGAAAACAGGGCAGCAGACTACTGTTACTGGGAGTTGCAGTCCACCTTACTTACTTACTTACTTACTGACTTACGTGATCCCTCATTGTCCGAGTAGGATAGTCCTCCAAGATCAGTGTACTGGTGGGTCCATAGGTGACTGTGGAGCCCTATTCTTGATCTGCATGTTCTCCTGCAGTGAGGGCATTGGTTTCCAGGTGGAAGGCAGTCCCGGTCCGGGTTGGCTTGACGCACCTTCCTCTTAGCATGTTTCTCTCTTTCGCCCTCCATTTGTGCCTCTTCAAATTCTACAGCATTGCTGGTCACAGCTGGCCTCCAGTTGGAGCGCTCAAGGGCCAGGGCTTCCCAGTTCTCAGTGTCTATGCCAGAGTTTTTAAGGTTGGCTTTGAGCCCATCTTTAAATCTCTTTTCCTGCCCACCAACATTCCGTTTTCCATTCTTGAGTTCAGAGTAGAGCAACTGCTTTGGGAGACGGTGGTCGGGCATCTGGACAATGTGGCTGATCCAGCGGAGTTGATGGCAGAGGACCATCGCTTCAATGCTGGTGGTCTTTGCTTCTTCCAGCATGCTGAAGTTTGTCTGCCTGTCTTCCCAAGAGATTTGCAGAATTTTTTGGAGGCAACGCTGATGGAATTGTTCTAGGAGTTGTATGTGATGTCTGTAGACAGTCCACGTCTTGCAAGCGTATAGCAGGGTTGGGAAGACAATAGCTTTGTAAACAAGCACATTGGCATCCTTATGGATGTCCCGGTCCTCAAACACTCTCTGCTTCATTCGGAAAAATGCTGCACTCGCAGAGCTCAGGCAGTATTGTATTTCAGTGTCAATGTTGACTTTTGTGGAGAGGTGGCTGCCAAGGTAGCGGAAATGGTCAACATTTTCTGTTACACCATTAAGCTGTATTTCTGTCATTTCCAGTCTATCCCTTACATAGGGACCGAGGAAGAATTAATTGGCCATTTCCTAAGTAGAGAGTTCCTGGCAGACTATCTTTATTTAATCCAAAACATACCATAGTTGATAAATATGTGACATCAATATACTGGACCGATCTCAGAACCTGACAGTGGACCATTTCTAATCTGAAACTGGATCATGCTGTGAAATTAATCTAATTCTGTCATCCATTTGCAGAAGCATGACATCTTCACATTGTAAACAAATATATGTTAGTCTAAGGAAGCTCTATACTCAGTTGGGGTAAGGGAGAATGTACATTTATGTTTTATGGAAACCAGTCACTATATTTTCTCTGAAGTACAATGTATCCACAAAGGAATCAACTTTAAAATGTCATTGGGGGGAAGGGGGAGTTACACAAATTTCAATCTGTATTACCCGCTGGATCGGAACTCAAGAAAATATAAGGTACGACATTATAATCTCACTTATGCACTCAGATGCTATTTTAGGCATTCAATCAAGAAGGTGATATAACAAGTTACTGAAAACCAATCAGTATCTAACGTGGGCACAAAGGTCTCCACATCCTGCGGCTCAACAACTTTTCAAGGTTGTTGCATGTATTATGGAACTTTGAAACTTTGAAACACTGACACTTTGGCTGCCCTTGTTATGCACCAATTAAAAATGTTATTTTAAAATTATTTCATCAACTTCTGTTTTATCTGGGCTGGATCTGTGAGGTTGGAGCAGAAAGCACTGTGCTATGGTGGTTCTGCTTCTATCTGTGAACTTGGTTTCAGACTAAATAGGGGATTGTGTCTCTCTGCCCTTTTCGGATTTGGGTGGGATATCTTCTAGATGTCAGTCAGATGTATACTTCTATTATATTTGAATATAAAATATACAGCTTAGACCAAAGCCTGGATACAGTGTTCACCTGGATGATGTTTAATTGACAGTTGAATCCAGAAAGATGGAATGTAATAGGTGTTTCCAAACACTGGTGGTTGGGTTATCCATCTGTCCTGAATGAAGTTGTACTCTTTCTACAGCACTGGTTCCCAGCTTTTGGTCTTCCAGATGTTTTGGACTTACCAGCTGTTAGAAATTGTGGTAGTTGAAGTCCAAAACACATGGAGGACCAAAGGATCAAAGATTGGGAACCACTGTTCTTCAGGGACAGGTGCATCATCTGAATGTATTTTCCTGTTGGTTTACCTGCTTGCTAACATGGATAGTAAGTCAGTAACCACTGGGTTTTTAGTGGATTGTTTTATAATGAAATATTTTATTGGGTTGCTATGAGTTTTCCGGGCTGTATGGCCATGTTCCGGAATAATTATCTACTGACATTTCACGAACATCTATGGCAGGCACCCTCAGAGGTTGTGAGGTTTCCCCCAGGCAGCAAGCATCCAGGCTTTGAAGCTGCAAGGCTATTCAATGCTAATCACGGTGGTCAGTTGCAACATTCACACTTGCCTCCAACAGAGAAGAGTTTTTTCTCCCACCCTGGACATTCCACAGATACATAAAGCTCACTTGCCTAGTTTCCAACAGACCTCACAACCTCTGACGATGCCTGCCATAGATGTGGCTGAAACATCAGGAGATAATGCTTCTGGAACATGGTCATACAGCCTGGAAAACTCACGGCAACCCAGTTATTCTGGCCATGAAAGCCTTCGACAACACAAATATTTTATTATTTTTGAGTAATTGCTTTTACTGTAATCCATTGTGTGATTTTTTAAAAAATGAAAAGTATGATTAATTTTTTTCTAAATAAGCGACATTATTTTACCCAACATGGATATGAAGTACTTATCAGTGTGATTATCCCTATAAAGTAATGTCTGTTTCTGATTGTATGCCTGACCTCTCTTGCACCACATTAAGCATGATTTGTATATTAGGAATGCAGCCTTTAGTAACTGGTCTGTTTCCACGGATGTGTCCCTGCCTAGTACCTCTAACTGCAGAAACAAATCCCATGAGTATGCATACAAAAATGGTTTTACAACTGAATGTTCTCTCCAACAGGTTATGAAGAAAATGAGCAACATTTATGAATCAGCGGCAAATACCCTGGGAATCTTTAGCAGCCCATGCTTGACCAAGGTGGAACTGAGAGTTGCTTGCAAAGGCATATCGGACAGAGATGCCCTCTCCAAGCCAGATCCTTGTGTCATCCTGAAAATGCAGTCTCATGGACAGTGGTTTGAGGTAGGATACTGGTTAAATATATCTTGAAAGCTTTCTACAATGGTTAAGAGGACTGTACTGTATATATGCAGAGGTAAGCAGCCTTGTAAATGCCCATATTGATTCAGTGTGCTCACAAGTATAATGGCTTGCACTGCCAGTGCCAAATGGTCATATAATGATATACAGCACACATTTCTGTGCTTTGATCTGTTCTTATTTAGTACCCATGTTGCAAGGAGGTTGAGTGAATAACATGTCTTCCACTTTTCACAAGCACATTCTCTTGGAGAATGGAAAGTGTCAGGCCCCATATAAAATCCAGATTATCTGCTTTGAACTGGATTATATGAAAGTGTAGACACATATAATCCAGTTCAAAGCAGATAATGTGGGTTATATGCCTTGATAATCTGAATTATATGATAGTGTAGAAGGGCCCCCAGATTGTTAAATGTCTGGTTATGCGATGGATACCTCTCTACTTGTGTCATTGGGTAGCTGTAACAGTAGAGGGAGCATATGAATTCTCAGATATAAAGGAAGATGCTGATGGAGAACCAGGCTATGGCTTCATATCAAAAGCTTGTCTAGCTGGCCAGCCAGAGTTGTGGCCAGGTCTACCTTAAAGGTGAATTATCTGCTTTGATAATCTGGATTATATGACAGTGTAGAAGGGGCCTCAGATAATTATGCCATGGATACCTCTCTACTTGTGTCACTGGGTAGCTGTAACAGTAGAGGGAGCATATGGATTCTCAGATATAGAAGAAGATGCTGATGGAAAACCAGGCTTTGGCTTCATTTCAAAAGCCTGGGTAGCCAGAGTTGTGGCCAGGCCCATCTCAAAGGTCAAGACAAGGACTGTGGCAGTTCCCAGTCCAACAGCAGAAATTGTGTGAGGAACTTAAAACATGGAAGAATACAATTTACAGTACCTGGCCATGCTGGATGTTGAATTTTGATTGTCTTTTTTTAAAAAGTAACACCTCCAAATGCAGGATTTGGAAATGGACCATATAAGATAAGACTACTACTACTATTTCTTCCTCTTCTTGTTGTTGTTTTAATTACATTTATTTGTATCCTGCTTTTTTCATTGTGTCAAGACCCAAAGTGGCTCACAACCAGGCCTGTAGCGAGGGGGTGGTTTTAGGGGTTCAAACACCCCCCCCCCAAATTTTTCAGATTTTTTTTAAAAAACTGGTTTACTCATGAATTTTAACTGGTTAACCAAATCCCCATGCTGCTAAGTCTATGAGATGCAAAAAATTAAGAGTCCCTCCAGAACTGTAAGCACTATCTCAAGCAAATATTGACAATTTATTCACACTGTCATTACTTGCAGCCATAGCCGCTGTAGTGAAGCAACCAAGTTGGGGGGGGGGGGTGTTGAATGCTCTCATTAAGGAGGCCAGACTTGGTGGAGGTGGTTGACAGGGGTGGAGCTGCAGGCTATTGAAGGCTGCTCTGCCCCCTGCTGTGCTCTTTGCTTCAGTGTGAGCTAGGAGGCAGGTTTCAACCCCCCCCCCCGCCGAAATTTTCAACCCTCCCCAAAATGTTAACCCCCCCCCCCCAAAATTGTCAACCCTCCCTGAAATTTTTTTCTGGCTACGGCCCTGCTCACAACCTTAAAAACTTTATAGTTTAAAACCTATAACATACACATTTTTAAAAATAGAATTAAACATTATAGTTATTAAAACAATTCAGTTGAAATCTCATTAAGGACCTCAATACATTGAAGGGGGGATGTGCCACGGATCATGGGAAATCCAGCAGGGCCCAGCGAGGGGCGTGAGGAACCTGTCACCCCACAACTCGCATAGCCCACCTTGTCCCTCCACTCATCCCATGAGGGAAACATCACCACCCAGCTTCTCTCTGTTGTTTCCTATGCAACATGGGAAACCTTCAGTGTTGGCGGTACTGTCTCTTATGATACTTCAACTTCATTTGAGGCACGAAACCTCACCAGAAGTAGATTGACATAGTGTGATGGGCTTCAGTAGACTCCATGCCTCAAGTGAGGTCAAAGTGTTGTAGGACAGGCAATTTTCCCTGTCTGATGAGGTTGAAAATCAGATAAGTAAAAAGTAAATAACAATTGAAATGCTATACAGTAGCCACTCACCAATTCTGAAAACCTTTCTGCTTTCAAAGCCTGCCTGATTAAAATAAATAAATAAATAAATAAATAAATAAATAAATAGCCTGCCACTCAAAGGACAACAGATAGGGCCACATTCTAGCCTCCTTGGGAAGGGAGTTCTACAATCAATGGGTAGTCACCAAAAAGGCCTCCTCTTGAATTCCCACCAATTGTGCTTTTAATGATTATGGGACTTAGAGAAGGGGTTTGCCTGAGGATCTCAGAGCCCAGCAGGTTTGTAGAAGGATATGTGATCTGTCACCAAAATCATATAGGTCTTCAAAGGTCATAAGCAGCATTTTGAATTCTGCCCGGAAGGTTGTGCCACTTCCCGTTAACAATCTGGTCACAGCTCTTTCAACCAGCTGAAGTTTCCAAACAGTCTTCAAAGGCAACCTCAAGTTAAACACATTACAGTAATACAAATGAGATGTAACTAAGGATTGTGCCACCATGGTCAGATCTGATGTCTCAAGGAATAAGTGCAGTTAGCACACATGTGCAAAGAAGCCTGGGCCTCCTGGTTCAATTCTGAGCCCAAACTGTGAACCCATGTATTCAGGGGGAGTGTAACCACTTCTAGCACAGGCTGACTCTCTATTCCCTGATCTGTTTTATGTATCCTCCTCAGCAAGAAAGGGAAATTTCCAGGATAGTGACTTACACGGAAGACTTCAATTTAAAACAATTCTCGTGTTAGCAGCGTAATGTCCTTAGTCTATGAGAGCAACTTAAAGGGGGAAGTTGTTGTTGTTGTTGTTCATTCGTTCAGTCGTCTCCCGACTCTTCGTGACCTCATGGACCAGTCCACGCCAGAGCTCCCTGTCGGCCGTCACCACCCCCAGCTCCTTCAAGGTCAGTCCAGTCACTTCAAGGATGCCATCTATCCATCTTGCCCTTGGTCGGCCCCTCTTCCTTTTGCCTTCCACTTTCCCCAGCATAATTGTCTTCTCTAGGCTTTGCTGTCTCCTCATGATGTGGCCAAAGGACTTCAACTTTGTCTCTAGTCTCCTTCCCTCCAGTGAGCAGTTGGGCTTTATTTCCTGGAGGATGGATTGGTTGGATCATCTCGCAGTCCAAGGCACTCTCAGAACTTTCCTCCAACACCACAGCTCAAAAGCATCGATCTTCCTTTGCTCAGTCTTCCCTAAGGTCCAGCTCTCACATCCGTAGGTTACTACAGGGAATACCATGGATTTGACTAGGCGGATCTTTGTTGCCAGTCTGATGTCTCTACTCTTTACTATTTTATTGAGACTGGACATTGCTCTCCTCCCAAGAAGTAAGTGTCTTCTGATTTCCTGGCCACAGTCTGCATCTGCCGTAATATTTGCGCCTAGAAATACAAAGTCTGTCACAGCCTCCACATTTTCTCCCTCTATTTTCCAGTTGTCAATCATTCTTGTTGCCATAATCTTGGTTTTTTTTATGTTTAGCTGCAACCCGGCTTTTGCGCTTTCTTCTTTCACCTTGATTAGAAGGCTCCTCAGCTCCTCCTCGCTTTTGGCCATCAGAGTGGTGTCATCTGCATATCTGAGGTTGTTAATGTTAAAGGGGGAAGTAGTTTTCCACAATGCAGGCCTTTTTCTTATTGCTCCAAGTGAGATAATATGATGCAATTCAAGCATGACTGCATTGCATTTAATGAGAAGAAGAGAACTATTTTTAAATTATCTAGAGATCCTGGTAAACCTGCATCTAGAGTTCTTTAGATCTGTGATTTTTCTATCACAGATTGGATGACAGAAATGGGAAGAAATTCTATCTCACCATTCTTTATACATCATACTAGATGACCAAACTCTGCGTATTTGTATTCCTTTGCATCTTTTTTTCCTTTGTTCTCAGGAAAGAAAGGCTCAGTATTGCCATCTGTGAGAGCACCAAAGTGTAAAATGACCTTTAAGTTTAAAATAATTTTAGGATAACAGGATTAAAAATAAAACCAACAAAACTGATTAATCACCAACAATAATTACAGCTTTTTCTGCTGTTATAGAAGGTCACTCACTTCAAAACACATTAATTATGGAAACAAATTTCCCAGTAAAATTTATCAGGAAAGAGTGCTTCTGACATCAACAATATGTCTTACAGACATTTATCAATGCTTATGTTCCATTTTTAAACACTTACATAACCAAAAGAAGTAATTTCAACCACCAGGAGGTATGACACAAATATCTTGAAATATTAAGTTGGTTGCTAGTTTTCTTTTAAAGGTTGTTTTAAGTACAAGAGATTTGACCAAATAGAGGTCAGAAGAACAAGTCCAGGGGCCCATCCAGACAGTATCTTTATCCCGGGAGCTTCCACAATAAACCTGAGGGTGGCCAGATGCCATTCCCTGTAAACCTGGAAGCAATCGCTACAAAAAGCAAAAAATGCTAGATTTCCAGATCCGGGGATATAACAGGTTTGAGCCAAATATCCGGATCTTTGCATGTCTGTATCATGGGATTTTTTTTTATCTTGGTTTGTTCCCGGGTTTTAGATGCTTGTTCCTGATTAGTCAGTTCCTGAAAAGAAGGTGACACTTGAATAGAAAGCAAAAACTTTGTTTGTGTGCCCAAAACTTCATGAAACATGTGGAGGGCACATTTTCTCTGGCCAGGACAAAGTTGTGGTCCCCCTAGTCAAAGTTGTACATCTTTTCACAAGAAGAGCAATCAGGAACAGCCATGGAACAGCACCCTGTTGTCTGATGCCACAAGTATACTACCAAATCTGTCTGGACAGATGGCTAAGCAGCCAGGCTCTAAAAATAATAAATAATGACAAAGTTCTGTTCCTGGCTTAAAAGTGTGTGTTTCCGATTGCGTAGTGCTGACATGGACAGAAGTAGTCTTGCCCTGTAAACTTTGTTTGTGTGTCAGAAACTTTATGAAACATAATAATAATAATAATAATAATACACCTTTATTTATACCCCGCTACCATCTTCCGAAGGACTCGGTGCGGCTTACAAGAGGCCGAGCCCAAATACATAAATAAAAAAGCAACAATAGCAATACAAACAATAAATAAACTCATAAACAAAACAATAAACAATAACAATAACACCACGACACATTAAAAACCTATGGCAGGGCCAAATGTAATAATTAAAAATTTAAAAATGCTGGGCATGGCATGGTGATATATAACTAGGATAGACATTTGGAGAGAGATGGAGCGAGCAGACAATCCTAGATCATTAGTAAAGTGCGATTAGGGACATGTTGCTTAGGGTTAGCACAATTTATCTGGCCCGCACATAGGATTGAACTTTTGTGGTGATCTGCATAACCAAATCTCCACATGTCTGCATATCCGCATCTCATGTTTTTTTTTTTTTTTTTAAACCTGCCAGTTTCTGGCAGAAGTTCCACAGCAGCCATCTTGGGAGCCTCTAAATCTCGGAACAAAGCATCAGGTCTGGACAATGGAGGCGGAAATCCCGGAACCAACAAGTCTGTATGTGGACCTCTCCTGAAGTCACGGGATTTTTTGCCCCTCACTAAAACCCCTGATTTAGTGCTGTCTGGAAGCGCCCTAGGTAGCCAGCATTTGCATGGGGCATTTCTGGCAGAAAATAAATCAGTTTCCATCTCACATTGCAAAGGGTGAAGGATGTCAAGGCATATTTCCTTCTTGCTATTTCCTTCTACACCACCAGCAGAACATTTTAATTTGTCCTCTAGTTGGAATCAAGGGGAGGAAAAATATCTGTATCAGTTGAATTGCTGCTTATAGTTTTATAGGTATATTCACTGACTGACTTCTCCCAGAATAGAAAGCAAATGACCCTGGCAGATGGCTGTGCCATCTCTTCTTGTATTAGTCAAACTGCTTCGCGAAACATATCGGGACTTGGGATGCCTATTTGGTGTTTGATGCCTACATATGGTTTGGATGTGAGATCATCTAAGGCATAATAGTTTGTTGGAGGAGGGGGAAGAGAAGATGATTCTATGTCCCTGCTGTGACTGCCTGCCAGATAGTGGTTATTCATGAAGTTGTTTTGGCTCCTCTTTTGATTTTTCAGAAATAGCACAAGTTTTCACATTACCGGAATAATGTATACTCATCTTGGCAACATGCTGTCTGCATATGGTGTGTTTGGCTGTTACATACATCAAGCCATCTTCTCCTTATGGCCTTCTTATGAATGAAAGACTGTCAGGAGACCATGCTGTTATCAACTCTGCTCAGGCCTTGCAAACTCAGGGCTGTGGCTTTCTTTCTTGGTTTCATCAGTCCATCTTGTAAATCAATCTTTATCTTTTCTTAATACTTGCAACTTTATGAAGCATCATCCTTGCCAATGAACCATGTCTCATACATGGAAAGTATGACAGTCTGAGTTTAGTCATTTTGGCTTCTAGTAAGAGTTCAGGCGTAATTTATTCTTGGACTCATTTCTTTGTTTTTTGGTGGTCTGTGGAATCTGTAGAACTCTCCTTAATGTGGCCTACCCTGACTTTTGTGGCTGTTGTGTGCATGTGGCTGTGTGCGTGTAAAGGAGAACAGTCACTTGTCTCCAGAAGTAACAACAAATTTGGTTACACTTTATGGTTTTTGCAGGATATGTGTGACCTGTGGTAGGGCCTGAAGGTAGACATTAGTTTCTGGAAGTCTAGGTTTTTCTGATTGCTAATGTACTCATTGGAAAAATCAGATATAGAGAGGCTTGTCTTTGGGGCTATGAATGCAGACACTCTCATGTTTACCTGGAATTAAGCAGTTCATTGGACTAAAGAGAACTTATCTCTGGTCAGGCAGCATGAGCTGGTTGAATGTTAACAGTGCCTAACATCAAACAATTTGAAAGTCAAAAGTTGAAGGTGGCCACTGCTCACTTGTTTATCCATTTCCCTTCATTAGGCTCCTGACATGAATGCTATATTGCTTAATCTGGACTCTTAACAAATGCATTTTACAACCAAGTATAGATATACCTAGTTCAAGCAGACTTGGAAGGTTCAATAAAAACTTGGAAAGATTGCAACCTGTGGCTGCTAGTGACTTCCTTGTCATTGGGGTAGTGAATTTGCTCTGAGTTCTAGTCTGAACTTTAGGGTTAGTGCTAAACTTCTTATTGAGTTGCAATTTATCTTCTAGGATTTATTATTTATTTATTTATTTATTACTTGCACTTATTTACCGCCACTCTCAGCCCAAGGGCGACTCGTGGCGGTGAACAACAACATAGAAAAGACAATTTACAATAATCAAGGACAATACATAACATGCTACTACTAATTGACATATACTTATACTAAAAATCCGCTTCGTCGTATCATGGGTCATAGTCAGTCTCATAGTCGTGGTCCATTCCGGTCGTCATTGCCAAGGATATAGTACTCAATTGAAGGCCAGCTCGAAGAGCCATGTTTTCAGGCTCCTACGAAAGGCCATAAGGGAGGGCGCCTGCCTGACTTCGGCAGGGAGGGCGTTCCACAGCCGGGGGGCCACCACCGAGAAGGCCCGCTCTCTCGTCCCCGCCAGGCGTGCCTGTGAGGCAGACGGGACCGAGAGAAGGGCCTCCCCGGATGATCTCAAGGTCCTCGTGGGCTCGTAGGCCAAGATGCGGTCTGCAAGGTATTTTGGGCCGGAACCGTTTAGGGCTTTGTAGGATAATACCAGCACCTTGAATTGGGCCCGGTAGCAAATCGGCAGCCAGTGGAGCTGGGACAGTAGGGGCGTTGTGTGCTCCCTACGCCCTGCTCCTGTTAACAACATGGCTGCCGCGCGCTGGACTAGCTGAAGCTTCCGGGCCGTTTTCAAGGGCAGCCCCACGTAGAGAGCGTTGCAGTAGTCGAGGCGGGATGTGACCAAAGCGTGTACCACCGTGGCCAAGTCAGACTTCCCAAGATATGGGCGCAGCTGGCGCACGAGCCTAAGCTGTGCAAATGCTCCCCTGGTCACCGCTGAAACCTGGGGATCCAGGCTCAGCGACGAATCCAGGGTCACACCCAAGCTGCGAACCTGAGCCTTCAAGGGGAGTGCGACCCCGTCCAGCACAGGCTGTAACCCTATACCCTGTTCGGCCTTGCGACTGACCAGGAGTACCTCTGTCTTGTCTGGATTTAATTTCAGTTTGTTCGCCCTCATCCAGACCATTACAGCGGCCAGGCACCGGTTCAGGACTTCGACGGCCTCCTTAGTAGCAGGTGGGAAGGAGTGACAGAGTTGGACATCATCTGCGTACAGATGACACCGCACCCCGAAACTCCGGATGATCTCACCCAGCGGCTTCATGTAGATGTTAAACAGCATGGAGGACAGGATGGAGCCCTGAGGAACCCCACAGGTCAAAGGCTGTGGTGTTGAACAGGAGTCCCCCAATAACACCTTCTGGGTGCGGCCCTCCAGAAATGACTGGAGGCACTGCAAAGCAGTGCCCCCGAGACCCATCTCTGCAAGGCGCCCCAGAAGAATACCGTGGTCGACGGTATCGAAGGCCGCTGAGAGGTCCAGGAGCACCAACAGGGACACACTCCCCCTGTCTAGCTCCCGGCGCAGATCATCCACTAAGGCGACCAAGACCGTCTCGGTACCATGTCCCGGTCTGAAACCAGACTGTGCCGGATCCAGATAATCCGTGTCTCTCAAGAATACCTGGAGTTGTGAGGCCACCACGCTTTCCATGACTTTGCCCAAGTAGGGGAGATTGGAAACAGGCCGAAAGTTTTCGAATTTAGTGGGGTCTAGTGATGGCTTCTTCAACAGCGGCTTTATAATAGCCTGTTTTAGGCTCGCTGGAATCTTGCCCTCCCAAAGGGAGGCATTCACCACCACCGTTACCCACTCGGCCAATCCCCCTCTGGCCTCCTTCAGAAGCCAGGATGGGCAGGGGTCTAGGATGGACGTGGTGGGTCTCATTCCTCCAAGTATCTTGTCCACATCCTCGGGCTTCACAAACTGAAAAGAATCCAACAAAATAGGACAAGCAGGTGCTTGTGTCACATCCACAGAGACTGCATTTAACGTGGCGTCCAGCTCAGAGCGGATCAAAGCGACTTTGTCTGCAAAGAACCGAGCAAATGCTTCACAGCGCGTGGCCGAATTGTCAGGGCTCCCACCTGAGGTAGGGGGAGTTAAAAGACCTCTGACAATCCGAAACAACTCCGCCGGACGGTTTTTTGCAGACGCAATAGTGGCCGCAAAGAAAGTTTTCTTTGCGGCTTTTATTGCCGCGGCATATGCCCTTAGGAAGGACACAAACCGTGTTCGATTTGGCTCGCTTGGGTCCGAGCGCCACACGCTCTCTAGAACCCTCTTCCTTCGCTTCATCGCTGCCAGCTCCTCGGTGAACCAAGGAGCTGGTTTAGCTCGGTTACTTGAGAGGGGACGTTCCGGAGCGATCCTGTCAATTGCCCTGGTCATCTCCCCATTCCAGAGAGCGACCAAGGCATCGACATGGTCACCTACCGAGGTGGCGGGAAACTCCCCAAGAGCCGTCAGGAATCCGTTCGGATCCATAAGCCTCCTGGGGCGGACCATCTTAATGGGTCCTCCACCCTTGCGGAGGTTAGGGGGCGCAGTGAGCCTAAATCTGATCAGGAAGTGGTCGGTCCATGGCAACGGAGAGATAGACAACTCCTCCACACCGCCACCCTGCTCCCATCCCTGGCAGAAGACCAAGTCCAATGTGTGTCCAGCACAGTGGGTGGGGCCAGTTATTCGTTGGGACAGCCCCATGGTCGCCATGGCGGACATGAAGTCCTGAGCCGCTCCTGTGAGGGTTGCCTCGGCATGGATGTTGAAGTCCCCCAGCACAAGAAGCCGTTGGGACTCCACCGCCAGGCTCGAGACCACCCCCGCTAGCTCAGGTAGGGAGACTGTAGTGCAGCGAGGTGGACGGTACACTAACAGAATCCCTATTCTGTCCCGGTCACCCACCCTCAGGTGGACGCATTCAAAATTTGTGGTCTGCTGGATAGGGCTCCTGGTCAGATGGATGGAATCTCTATAGACCACTGCGACCCCGCCTCCCCGTCCTCCGGCTCTTGGTTGGTGTTGCACGGAGAAACCTGGCGGGCAAAGCTGGGCGAGGTTTACGCCCCCAGCTTCATCCAGCCAGGTCTCCGTGATGCACGCCAGATCTGCCCGCTCCTCCAGGATTAGATCCTGGATCCAGGTCGTTTTTCCGTTGACAGATCTGGCGTTCAACAACACCACCTTCAAGCCGGAGGGTCCGCTCACCTGGTTACACCAATTTACCTTAGGAGACCGATTGGGGGTTGTTAATATGGATAAGCGTTCCGAATTAGGCCGAATTTGAGGTCTCCTTTTTCCGCATCTCCTCCTTCCCACCACGACCTCTATGGGGGCCCCTCGGCTAGTGGAAGACCTCCCCCCCTCCATGCCGCCATCCATAATCAAGAAATTGTTTTCTACTTTACTCGTTGTTAGATTCTTTGGTTCTTGCCAACATCCTCTCTCCCCCTCCCCCTCCCCCTCTATCCCATTTTCGTTCGCAGGCTCCAACCCATCTCCTTTTTTGCCCCCTCCGCTACACAAAAGTAACAGGGACAATACACAAATGGGGACGGGGAACCACATGGGTAGCAACAATACAGATGGTGGTGGTATTCCAGCCACACCAATGGGCTAGATCTTAAAGTGCAAGTTTTTAATGCAGCCCTGTCTATGGTAGTATTTAATCAACAGCAAACACTATGTGCTATCAGGCACAATCATAAAGTGCTAGGTCTAAAGTGCTCTGTTCGACAATAATTAAAGTGCGGCACGGAGGGATGGGGAAGGGGCGAAAGTGCTGGTGCGATCTAGCAGCAGGCAGCAGGCGCCTAAAGTGCTCTATTATGTTCTCACCCTATTGGTACAGATGACAACCAGGAATGTACTAGGTTGGTAGTAAATATTACCCTCCAATGGGGTGAAGTGATGGCGAATTAGTTAAACTACTGGTATGATCCCCGGTGGAATCTTAGACGGTTGGTATACAAGCGGATGGGGGGCTTCCGGAGGTGATAACTCAGCGGTGGGCAGCACAGATGGTCAATCAACTCTCATTCAGTATGTATCAATATAGGGCTGGCTTAGAGGTCTACACAAAAATCTACATAAGGCCAGCACAAGAATCTACGCAGAGGTCTGCACAAGAAAGTCGGCACACAATGACTCAAAGAGGTCTACACAGAGAAACCAGCGCAGAGGGCCTGCACAGACACAGTCAGATCCTTTATCGCTTTGCCCTGATGGAAGATGGCAGCGATGGAGGCCGTGACTCAGCGGCAGGCCTGATGGACACGACGGCCTGCCGCGGCAGCGGCAGCTGGTGATGGCCACGATCTGGGAGCGACTGTCGCCTGATGGAAGGTGGTGGCGGCCCCCAGACGTGATGGCTGCGACAGGTCTGGCGGTTGTTCGGCCTCTCCCGCGAGATGGAGTGGTCTCGTCCGGACGGCAGCGATGTCGGCCCAGCGGCACAGGCAGCCGGCCGATAGCGGCCCGCCGGAAGTGGGGTGCAGCGGCCGCAGCTCTGCAAGGCGATGATGGTAGTCCGGCGGCCTAGCGGTGACTCAGCTCCCGCAGGGGGCGGCCTCGTCCAGGGCGGAGGCGTCAGCGTTTACACTGGCCGCGGCCTGCTAATAGCAGCCGCGGAGGCGCCGGCCTTAGCAGCCGCGGAGGCGCCGGCGGCCCAGCGTCGGCCCTCGCTTGGAGGTCGCAGTCCAGCGGCGGCCCCGCGAGGCCTAGCAGCGGCCCGGTGGTGCCCCACCCCGCCGCAGGGCCCACTGTGGGATGGCACCAACCTCTTCCGGGCGGTGGCAGCAACGGCCCAGTGATGGCCCCGGATTCGCGGCCCGGCGGTAATGGCGGCCGCGGCAGCGTCGGCAGCGTCGGCCTGGTGACTGCGGCCTGACGGCGGCCCGGCGCTGAAGGTGGATCTGAAGGCCGCGGCCGCGGCGGTCCGCGATCTGGTGATGTGGGTGGCCGCCCAGCTGCCCAGCAGGAGCGGGGCCCAGCAACGCCCGAGAGAATGGCGACTCGGCGGAAGCTGAGGTGGCTCGGCGGCGGCGGCCAAGCTGGGACAGGGAGCCAATGGAAACCCGGCGGATGCAGCGGCAGCGGCGGCAGCGGCAGCGGCGGCGGCTTTACGATGGTTTTGCCAGCCGACCGCTGCCGAAAAGCCGCGGGGAGCGCTGAGAACGCGGGGCTGCAGGTAAGACGGGCCGCTTTGTAATGGCGGCCACTTCTCCTTCTCCTTCCCCCTTGCTACAGCCTTTCCTCCTCGCTCTTTCCCAGCTCCGCGCCCTCTCTGAGGAGCCTATGGCTCAGGGTCTCTCACCCCTCAATTTGTGGATGAATTGGTGAGGGGATGGCCCAGATTCCTTCGGATTTTCGAAGGTTAGGTGGAGCAGCTTCTGCGGTTTCCAGCTGCTCTCCACCATGCCGGAACCGGAAGATAAAAGGTAAAGGTAAAGGTTTTCCCTGATATTAAGTCTAGTTGTGTCCGACTCTGAGGGGTGGTGCTCATCTCCATTTCTAAGCCAAAGAGCCAGCGTTGTCCGTGGATGTCTCAAAGGTCATGTGGCCAGTATGACTGCATGGAGTGCTGTTATCTTCCTGCGGGAGCGGTATCTATTGATGTACTCACATCTGCATGTTTTCAAACTGCTAGGATGGTAGAAGCTGGGCCTAACAGCGGGAGCTCATCCCGCTCCCTGAATTCGAACCACCAACCTTTCGGTCAGCAGTTTAGCAGCTCAGTTGTTTAACTGAAGATGGATCCACTGGGGGCTCAATCTTCTAAGATAGCTATTTTAAAATCCAAACTACAGCCTGGTGTAGAATTACTGCTGCAATGACATGGAGCCCATCACTGACTGTAACTCTCAAAATTCTCCATGCTGATTTTGGAGGTTGTAATACAAGAATTAAAAAAGTAAAATTTCTGAATGTCTGTTAGATACTTGATGAAATATTGTATGTCTCTCACATTTTTGCAACATCCTAGATCTAAAAAAGAAACAAGGGGAAATGTGGATCTATGAATGTCTGGTGCTTGGCAGACCACTGTTTATTGCTGATGGGCATAGTTCAGCCTGATAGAAGATGCAGATTGTGTGCTGATCTTATCACACTAAGAGCAACATAAAGCAGAGCTTATTGTATGTATTGTTGAAGGTTTTCACAGCCGGAATTACTAGGGTGTTGCTTGGTTTCCAGGCTGTAGATGGCTGTGTTCTCGCAGCATTTCCTCCTGATGTTTCACCTGCATCTATTGCTAGCATCTTCAAAGGTTCTCTGAAGATGCCAGTAACATATACAGATGAAACGTCAGAAGAAAATGCTGCTAAAACATGGCCATACAGCCCAGAACCCACACAACATTCCAGAGCTCATTCTATTGAATGGACTTTTGTACAAAGTTTGACCTCTTTCTTCACATTTGTCTTACAGCACTAGGCATGTGTTACCTCACATTTGTGCACACAGTAACTCGCCATACTTCTCCTGTAAATTGTATCTAATTTAATCTCACAGAAAATAATGTACTTTGAGGAAATGCTTATTATCCAGATTGGCTTCTTTGAATAGAACAGAAAAAAAATTTTTTCCTTTTTTTAAAAAAGAGTGAGTGATTGAGAGATTGAAAAGATGGGCTTCCCTACCATTTGAAAATGTCACTTGTCAGGAAAATAGGTTTTCTGGCCATTAGCTCGCAGCTGGTAGTTGCTACCACGTCAAATCAAATGTCTTCTCAAAATAGGCCTCTTAATGCAACCTCACCACTGGAAACTTTACACTGAGTGTCTAATTGGAATTGCAGATTATAAAAGACATCTCAGGAATCACCCCAAACAGAACTCTTAAATCCTGCTTCATTTTCTCCAGGTAGTCTATAAAACTGTTGCCTAGGCCAGCATCAGGATACTGTGCATGTATTACATTTATAGCCTGCTTGGAATCACTGGCATTACATGGAATCAACAGAGAACTCCACAAATCTGACAGGTTTGCCTTAAGGTCTCCATAAAATCAAGGTACACAACAACACCACCACCACCACCAACAACAACAACAGGTGGCCCAGCGGTTTCCTGTGGGGAAAGTCACCTAATATGCTGCTTGTTTATTTATAAGTTGGATTGATTGGTTACTTATAGCTGTCAATCAGTACTGTTTGACTCCACCTCTTCCTGCAGGAGGGGAGTGCTTCCTTTCTTTTCATTCTGCCATCAGAGTTTCTACCAGATGGACGTGAGCAAGAGACTTGACTCTAAAAGACCCTGATTTAAGTTACCTCTCAGCACCAGTTCTGAAGTTTTTACCCTTGAGACTTTTGCTTCATGTTCAGACTAACCTGAAAGATGTTGGAAGTCTCAAGCGCCTTCAAACCAGATCTTTTGGCATTAGAGGAAGATCCTGAGTTTTCAAACATAGGCCATCTGAACTGGGGTTGTGGTTTGCTCCGGCATTCACAGCCATTGAGGAAAGAGGAAACTTGGAAACTTCTCAGCTTCAAACTCCTTGGATCCAGGACTAACTGAGACTGTAACGTATATTTTCCTTCACCCCTCTGAAGTTTCCAACTCATTGCTTTAAAGAAATAACTCTTTGTGATCAATAAAACTTATTTTGAGTTATTTACAGCGTTTTGGGTTTTTGAGAGTTCCAGTTTCTTATAGGAGGGAAAGAAGCAACCCCCTGGGGAAAGATGCCACGTCCATGCCTCCTTCATTAAGAATTATAGCCCCCAGGCGCGACGGCACAATATGGCAGTGTAGAAGGGGCCCCAGTATCCTGAAAAAAGACCTGTTCCTGTAGAAGTGAAAACTAATAGAACTGTGGTCTGTGAATCAACAGTATCTGAGTACTTTAATCTCTCCATGGATACGCTTGTGGGCATTGTCATCACAAGTCTTCTATCCTTCACAAATTTACCTCTACTGGTATATATTGCATCGGAAAATAGTTCGTGAAAAATTACTTTATCAGTTTCTTCAGTGATAATTAAAAAAATATCTCTCTTAGGGTGCATTCACATTGTAGATTTAATCCAGTTTGGCACCACTTTATATGCTATGGCTCAGTGCTATGGAATCCTGGAATTTGTAGCATTGTGAGGCATCAGCACTCTTTGGCAGATAAGTTTAAAGGCCTTGTAAAATTGAACCATGGTAGTTAACTGTGTTACATCTATAGTGGAGATCCACCATATGTAGTCTTTAGAAAGAACCCAGTTGAATAGACAAAGTTGCTCTGAAAATCTCATTCCATGTGTGGAGTATTAGCTAGTGATTAGAGAAAACAGGAAAGGTCCTTTGAGCCTAGATCCCCTTTTTGTGTGGCACCAATGAGTTCATAATAGATATGCTCGTACAACATGAAAACCAGAACTTTATGTAGGGTATTACTTTTGTGGTTCATTGTGAGTTACACAGAATAATTTATTCCTGTGCATAAATCCCATATACAGGCAAAGTTTGAGGACGAAGGAAGCCAATCAAATTCCATTTCCCCAATATAATTGGCAAATGAATGAGAATCTGTTTCATGAGATCATTGTCTTTTGCTACAAGCAGTTCTTATTTAAAACTAATGCTTTTCCGTAACATGTTTCAGAAATGCAGACGTCAGCTTTATCATTTATTTGAGTTATAGCCCGTGGTTCTTCAGAAGGCAGTGTCCTAGAAAGGGCGACTGTGTGGTATTGTATTTTTCCTGTTTGAAAATTCCATTCCAAACTCTGAGAAGGTATCAAAGATAACATCATAAGCTAGACCAAAGCAAAAGGTATTCTGTCTCGATTTATTTTTTGTGTGACCTTGGAGGTTTTTGTTTTTTTTGCTGGGTTCAGAGTCCAGGATACATTTCCCATGGTATGAATACTAGAATATAATAGAAAATTGCTTGTAGAGTATATTCCATCATCAAAATGGATGTTTCTTTGACTGTCTCTTTCTTTGCCACTATTCAAGCACACGTGTGCATGGATGGGAATTGCAGAAAGTTTTCTAATTTAAATGTAAAAGAGCTTGGCTATGTGTTACAGCTGCCATGTATGAGCAACCCGAATGTGAGATAGCTGCCTATTGAGAATTGTCACCATTTCTCCACAGACACAAGAGACTGGACAGAAACTGTACATGTGGTAAAGGAAAACTTGCTGGTTTCCTTTCTCCATGCTTTTTCTCACCTTCTCCTCTCTTTTCTGAGTAGCTTACTTTCCTACAAGTGGGGAAAAAGTTTCATGGAAAATTACCGCATTTCATCAATTATAGGACATCATTGATTGTAAGATACACCCTACTTTTAGTAGGAATACCACTAGCAAAAATAGATAAAATACACCAGTGATCTAAAACATACCCCGTTTTTAGAGAAGTAGGAAAAAAGTGAGTCTTAGAAATGAAGAAATCCAGTAACTCCAAGAAGAGTTGGCTAAAGTGAAATATGAAACAAATGGGCATGTAGAAATGGGATCTGCAAAACTCTCATAAGAGCTTTAAAGTGAAAAATGTTATTTTTTGGACTCTACTCACCAGAATTGTCAACAAACCTAATTGGAGAGTCTGGTATTTGTAGCCAAAATTTAGTTTTCTATACTTTGAAGTTTCTGTTTGGTTATCTATTATATTGTCTTTGCAGTCAGAAGGGACCAGATTCAATCTCCAATAGTTATTATTGATATTGTGTTTGTTGGCAGCCATAGAACAGAGGGTTAAACTGTTGGCTGCAGGTAATCTGCTGACTGGAAGGTTGGCAATTTGAAGCCATGAGTTGGGGTGAGCTCTCAATTGACAGCCCAGCTTCTGCCAATCTAGCAGTTCAAAAGCATGTAGATATATAGGTACCGCCTCGGCAGAAAGGTAAAAGGGTGCTCCATGCAGATATGCCAGAAACACAATCAGAGATGTCTATGGACAACAGGCTCCTTGGCATGGAAAAATGGAACAAGAGCACCTCCTCGTGCTTGGAGTTGAGCATTGCCTCCAGACACCGAGGATGGAAAAAGGGGGAAAGTCTTCACCTTTATCTGTGTTGTATGTTGCTGTTCATTGTGTGTAAAAGGCATTGAATGTTTGCCTCATATGTGCATATTGTAATCCACTCTGAGTCCCTCCAGGGAGATATAGCGGAATATAAATAAAGTATATTATTATTGTTATTGGTTCAAAAAGATCAAATGGCAGAAAGTTGTAAAAACTTAGATGTGGGGTCTTGGAGAAATTGTTATAGTGAAGGGGATGAGTAATACCTATTTCTTCCATTGTAAGACACCACTGATTTTAAGGTGCACACTAATTTCAATTCCGCGAATAGAACAAAAGCTCTCTCTCTCTCTCTCTCTCTATATATATATATACTAGCTGTGCCCGCCACACATTGTTGTGGCCAACCTTCCCTCCCTCTTTCTCTTCTACTTTCTTTCTCTCCTTCCTTCCTTCCCTTTCTAAATTTCCTCCTCTTCTTCTTTCCTTCTCTTCTTCTTCCCTTCCTTCCTCCCCTTTCTTTCCCTTCCTCTTTCTCTCTCCTTTCTTCCTTCTCTACCTATTCTTGGACTGTAACTCCCAGCAGTCCTCCTAATCAATCTATATACCTACCTATCTATCTAATCTATCTATCTTATCTATCTGGAGGATTGCTGGGAGTTGCACTCCAGGAATATGAAATTCGAAATATGCAGGGATTGGGATGTTCTCAGAGAAATCCAAGGAGAAGAAATCTTACATTTTGGAAGCAGTGCATTTGGATCATCCTCTTCTCCTACAGGGCCTGGTCTAGGGGATGCTGGGAGCTGTAATCCAAAAGAGAGTGTGGATGGATATACTTTTGTGTGTTTTGTTTGCCAGGGGGAGTTGTTTTTGTGCATGGGCTGTAGTGTCTTTTTGCTTTTTTGGTCTTTTAAATCCCTTCTGTTGTGTTTTTCAGTATTTTGTGATTGATTGTCACTTGTTGGTCTGATAGGTGTGTTATGTCCAAATTTCATGTCAATTCGTCCAGTGGTTTTTGAGTTATGTTAATCCCACAAATGAACATTGCCTTTTTATTTATATAGATATGTATAAAGAACCCGAAGCACACAATTTTAGAGCTGTTTCTATGAGGGAAAGGTGTGTCTTCAACTTGAAGGAATACAGTAGTTCTTTTTGGTTATTTCAACAAAAGAGCACTAAGGTCTTCTGTCCAAGTGTCTAAAATTGTAGTGTGGCTTTAATATCAAAGACAGTATAGACAGGGTTAACTTTCCCCTTGTCTTGGAGAATGAGCCTTCAACAATGAGCTGCTAAAGAATTTCCACCTAGGCTTTGTCTAAAACCATGCATATTTATTGGCATATTATCTCGTTTTAAAGAAATTAAACTGCTTGGTTTTTAATGAATGCCAAATAGTAAAGTAATTGTCTCTTTATCAGTTTACAGCCTTTCCTTGTTCTTCCATTTCATGCAATGTGTTTTTCTCAAGTAGCCTAATCATCCACTTAAATAGATAGAAATGAACTTTGCCGAGATACAGAAATATTGGGTTCTTCTAGGCCAGAGGTCCCCTGACACAATTAAAACACTCACATACATGCACACAGAGAACTTTGCTTTTCACTTAGCACAGTAGACATGCAAAACTATTGTTTTAAGAAATATTGTGTGATGTGTCTTTTCTTGGCACTAATTTATTGGGTATCTGGAAATTTCAGGTGGTCCAAAGACCTACAGGCAGATTGTTAGTATGTGCTGTCTACAGGGAGCACACAACTCTCTTGTTGGAACAGCCAGTTTGCCAGTTTGTTTCCAGGCACAATTCAAAGTTCTGTTTATGACCCATAATGCGCTATATGGCTCTGGTCCAAGCTCTTTGATCGATCAAATCTTCCGCCAGAGAGGTCCTTCAGAAAACTTTTATTATTGCCAAATTTTTGTGACCCCATCATTGAGCCATTTGGGGTTGGATCCACAAGAAGTAGTGACCTAGACCAAAAATCTCTGCAAATCACACAATATGCTTTCCATAGGTATTCACTCCACATTAGCCTCTCTAAGCTCAACCATTCCACTTTCAGCTGTAACCTATGGAGGCATCCTCAGGTCCATGCAGTGTGGCTTCAAGAAGGGAAATGGGCTGCCTGTTCTGCAGTCTTTTAGGGCTCAATAGTGTGGAGGAAAAAAACCCATTCTGCACCATAGAAAGGCAGTGGGTTAAAGCACTGAGCTGCTGAGCTTGTTGATTGAAAGGTCGCAGGTTCGATTCCGGGGAGTGGTGTGAGCTTCCGCTGTCAGCCCTAGCTTCTGCCAACCTAGCAGTTCGAAAACATGCAAATGTGAGTAGATCAATAGGTACCGCTCCGGCGGGAAGGTAACGGCGCTCCATGCAGTCATGCTGGCCACATGACCTTGAAGGTGTCTACGGACAACGCTGGCTCTTCGGCTTAGAAATGGAGATGAGCACCACACCCCAGAGTCAGACATGACTGGACTTAATGTCAGGGGACTACCTTTACCTTTTTTAAAGTGGAAGCAGGAAAGGTAGTGGCCACTACCAGAGTTCAACTGTAGCCATTCCAATGGTGATTTCTGGAGGATCTGATGTACAGTATCCCAACATCTAGAATTTTTCATTGCTGGAGAATACCCATTGAAATCATTGGAGCTTATGTCAAAAACTGGGTTCAGCTCAGCTTGTAATAATAGTGGCTGTAGAAATGTTTCAGGCTACCAGCTACAAAGTGAAGGCATATGATTGTAGGCATATCACAGCTTCTTAATTTTAATTCCATCTCAGAAACTTCTTGTTTCTTGACAGAGGATGTTTATTTCATTGGATGTACTTTCCTAAACTATCTGAAGGACTGGAGGGAATGAAAATCCATTTCCTCTTTAAAATGTTTTCTGTATGATGAGTAAAACAGATGCCAAAACCAATACTAAATTAATTTAGAATGAATTCAGGCCCATTATAAGAGCCACTTTGGAAACACATCTATAAAGCTGGCACATGAATAAGAATCAGTTTTGACTACAATGTCCTCCCATTTCTGAACTCTTTGGACATATTGTCAATTTCTGATTACAGAAGGAACTTCCAAATGGCTCAGAGTTAACATAACTTTTTGCAAACAACTAATGAATGCTTTCAAATACAGCATTGGAAGCAGGCTTACAATTAATAAATAAGAGGACACAGTTAATTCAGCTGTGTTCATTGTGAAAGTCGTTGTAGAGAAATGTGTTTTTTTATTTGTTTAATAAAAGTCTGAGGTACCAAACATTTGGTAGAAAATGAAGCAGGTCCTGTCATTCTACATATTTAAGTCATGTAGCTGGTGTCATGGTTCATGGCACTGTCTAAGGGTGCATTTATACTATAGAGTTAATGGAGTTTGGCATCACTTTAGCTGTCATGGCTCAATACTATAGAATCATGAGAGTTTTAGTTTTATAAGGTTTTTTTGTCTTTTCAGCCAAAAAGTGTGGGTGTCCTACCAAACTACATATCCCAAGATTCCATAGCATAGTACCATGACAGATAAAGTAATGTCAAACTGCATTAATTCTACAATGTAGTGCACCCTAGGTTATAGATCTGCACAGACAAAACCATGAGGTAACTTGCTAGCTTGTTCTACTGCCATTTTGTATTTACACTCAGCCCTCACAGATTCAACTAGCCATGTCTTGATTTTTTTAAAAAAAAAACCCCAACAAAAACCTTGATTTTGCTATTTTATATAAGGCACACCATTTTACTACTCCAATGTATAAAATGGGACTTGAGCATCCATGGATTTTAATATCTACGGGATGTGTTGGGTTGCGGAACCAAATTCCAGCAGATACCAAAGGTATACTCTACTTGCTCACCTGCTCAATTGTACAGAGATACACCTGTGTCTGTGATGATAATTGATGTGAAATTGGCACATGCCCACACTAGCTGTGGGCTCATAGGGTCAACACCCTGGAACATATGAGTATGGACCTCATCACATTGAGGTCCAGAAAGTGGGTGAAAGCACAGGGATTTGACATGCAGCATGGCGAGGCCAGTAGACAGCGGGAGAAACTGTCACCCCACATTGCTGGCATGGCTGCTTTCCCGAACACATGGGGAAAGTGTTGCCGTCTCACTCCCCCCTTATTTTAATAAATGAGAACATGGGAAGCCTCTCATGTTCTCAGGACTCCATCCTAGGACACTTCCAAGATGGATCCAGGATGAAGCCCTGCCAGATGTAGCCTTGCACCATGTGATGGGCTCTGACGGGCTCCATCTTCCCAGCATCCTGGAAGTGTCTTAGGACAGGGAAAAGGTAAATGTGATGAAGTCCTATGTCATCTCCCATTTCCCTCCAGGATTCCCTATAGTCTCTAAACTTAGTTCAGCCCTCACAGTAACTGGGGAAAATGAATTACACTAGCAACTTGCCTGAGTGTCTCTTTTGGTAATGCAGGGTATCGGGGAATGATTACAAAAAGACAAACAGGGTAAGAATTATAAGGCCCTCTAGATCATTTTCATCAAGGGCTACATCAACCATTAGATGTAGATGGCCAACTATATTTCAGTGCTCTTTAGTTTTTACCCAGGTTTGTTCCCCTGATATTATTGAATGACAACTCCCATCACTTTTGATTATCCGCCATGTGGAAGCTGGGGAAAGGTTAAAAGACATCTTAAGGTGAGACATCATAAACCCCACTATCCTGACTAAACAGAACAAACTGCAACTTTCCAGGTATTACTGCCTCACAGTTCCTATCAACCATAGTCTAGTGATGAAGAATATAGGAGCTATAGGAGGTCTGGAGGACCTCATAAAATGACACTGTGGGCCCTGCCTTATGTTTGACACATGCACACTAGATGTTCCGACTGCAGAAATGCAACTCCTAGCATTCATCAATATTGGATGTAGTGTCTAGGGCAGTGGTTCTCAACCTGTGGGTCCCCAGATGTTTTTGCCTTCAACTCCCAGAAATCCTAACAGCTGGTAAACTGGCTTGGATTTCTGGGAGTTGTAGGTCAAAACACCTGGGGACCCACAGGTTGAGAACCATTGGTCTAGGGCTTCTTCCACACAGCTGAATAAAATCTCACATTTTCTGTTTTGAACTGGAATATATGGCAGTGTGTTCAGATAATCCAGTTCAAAGCAGATATTGTGGGATTTTCTTCCTTGATATTCTGGGTTATATGACTCTGTGAAAGGGGCCCTAAGACTGGATCTATACCGCCCTATATCTCAGGATCTGTTCATAGATTATCTACTTTGAACTAGATTATATGAGTCTATACTGCCAGATTATCTTCTTATCCCAGATTATCTGGGATAAGAAGATAATCTGGGATCTAATCCTGGGCTATTGGGAAATGCAGATCCAGCCTGGGAGTCACAATCCAACGATCTCTGAAGATCACATCATTCTCATCCTTACTTTTAATCCAAAGCAAATGACTTGCATGAGATCAGAAGCTCCATACCTCAGTGTCCTGGTTGGAAAATTTACAGCTTGGACTCCAGCTCTATCCTGGCTGTATTGTCTGGGGAATTCAGAAGATATATTGTTAAAAAATGTCATTTACTTACACTCTACATCACCTTAAGCATAATTGATATACTCTCTGTATTTCATACTGTTTCATTTACTGTAAACTTTCTTCAGGCTTATTAGAGTAAAATAAGAAATGGTTTTAATAAGGAGCAAGCAGCTTTGCTAAAGCAACCACTTGGCAGGCAAGCACAAACCAAAAGCAAAGTGTTTTAAGTATGGACATTAGCCCATTCATCACAAGGCTCCTGAAGCTATGCTCTAGAGAGAACGCGTACGGCAAGATATGACCTATATAAATCCAGAGCCTTGGGAGGGTTACATAAGGAGAAATGTGTGTTTATTGCTTGCATAGTCTCGAGACAATGGATTCGAAATTATTTTGATCATATTATCAAATAATGAAAACAAACCTTTGAGATTTGGGACACAGTTGCCCTCCACCGGAGAAAAATTAGAACTACATTATACCATCTTTGTCTGCTCCACTGCATTTCTGTTCTTCAGTCTCCATCCCCACACCCTCCTCCCACCCAATCTTCATTGAGATCACAGTTTATCTGCTGCTACTGGTGATAGAGAAAGTGCCATCTTAGCAGCAGTCACTCAGGATTAGAGCAGAAGCTGGTATAGTTATTTTCTTTGGACTTCATCTCCTCAAACCAGCCCGCCATTAGGGCCAATGACCTTGGTATTAGGAGGTCCAGGGAGTTGTAGTCATTCATGTAATTTTCCCTGGCCATTTGGGAGAGTTGTTCTCCTTTCTCAACCCCCAGCATTCAGCCCCCACAACAATCATGGCTGAAATGTCTGTCTTGGCTATAACATTGCTAATGATAAAGGAACAGTGTTTCCTTGTGCTATCCTGCTGAAGAAAGAGAGATAAATGCCACATTAGGAGTGGCTGAAGGCTACATGTGAATGAGGGGAAATATTTTGCACTTGTCTGAGTTAGGGTGCATCCACACAATCTTCTGTAACAGATGGCCTGTGGCCCACTTGTGGCCTTCCAAAGGATTTCTGGCATCCTGCAAAAAATGCTGATGATGTCAAGTCAACGGGAGGGGAATGCACAGAAGAGAGCATGACGTTTCCTCTTCAGCCTTTCATGCTCCCTCCTTCTTGTGGGAAGGAAATACATTACTCCAGAGCTCCTGTTTACTCATGAAGATGGTGCGGTTTGGTATGGAGAAGCTCCTTTTCTTACTCATGACTTTGGCTTGACATCATTCAAACATGGCAACAGTCCCAATTTGAAAGCAAGGTTGAGGAGTTCTCCCTCTTTCACAGACTTGTGAGGAGCACAAAAAAAGGGGCATCCCTCTTCCCACATCAGTGTGCAATAGGGATTGTGAGTGTGTGCATATCCATATAGAAAAAGAACCACCTCACTTGTAAAGCTGTCCAGCCACATTTTCTCCAGAAACCCTTTGTATTCACAAGAGCTTCTGCCTTCAACTATGTGCACCCAATAAGGACTAGGGTTTGTTTATTTATTTCTTTTGGTGGAGTGGCAGTTCCAATTGCTTCCAAAAGAATGAGCGTGGAAAAATCTGCAGCATGTGTATATGAAAAGAAATATCCTAGCTCAACCTCAGAGGAAAACAAGACACTGGGCCCTTTCAGACATGGCAGAAATCCCGGAGGAAGCAGGTTAAGATAGCCCACTTCCTCCCAGGGTTCTGCCCAACCTCAAATCCAAACCTCGGGCTTTCCCTTGAGGGGAAGATAGATGCCATCCTGGGTCAACCAAAGGTTGGCCCCTAGGGTAGTATTCAGTCCCTCTCCAGCCCCCACCCTCAAAATTACTGGAGCCCCCTTCTCCCCAATCTTGATGTTCCATTTTTTGCACTTCAGGAATACTCTGCAGAGTACTCTACCTTTAATCAAACAATTTCTTTAAAAATATTCTTGGAATGATATCCAGTCCATTTTGCATTGTACTTCTGAACAAGGTATATACAGCAACCTATCATTTTGTTGTACTTTTTAGCTTTAATGCTGTCATTATCTTGGAAGCCACCAAGTCATTGGATCTTTTTACAGTAATCCATTGTTCCTTCATGAAAGTTGCATCTTCACATTTTGACAACATAACTCGTATTGTCTTTATCTAAAAATAATTCCAGCTTGCTTTGGAATTTCAGGGAAATGTTAAATGTAATAATTTTAAAATAGGCTTTGAATTTTCATTCTCTCTTTTGGCAATGTTGGTTGCTATGGTGCTCAAGTAATAGGTTGTGATTTTTAACGCTGAATTAATTACTACTTCTCACTCATAAAGAACATCTAATTATACATATTCATGCAAAACAGTGTTTGGTATTCCAGTGGAAGAAAGAGAAAGAGGTATTTTTTGTCCTGTTTATATTGTGTTTATTTGAATGCATACTTCTTTTGCAGATCTTTTTTTCCCCACTCAACAGTTCTGAAACTTTTTAGATCTCAGTTTTTCTTACTTGGTCCAAATGGTTTGGATGATACTTCACTCAAGAACTGAGCCAAGAACCTTTGTTGTCTGAGGTGGAGCAATATACAGTGTCCCAACACACATTAGGTTCTGCTTGTGAATCAGAATGCAGTAGACTATCGCTGTGAGTTTAGAGCTGTAAGTGTCTCAGGTTTGTCCATCACATTATTTTCGCACCATCATAATCATTATCAGACTTTATGCCCTTCATTGCAAACCAGGGATTCAAGACAGGTTACAAATTAAAATTATTAGACTACTGTTAAAAACATACATTATTATTATTCTAAATTGAAACACAACAAGATGAGTCCACAGCAAATAAGATCACTCTGCTGGCTGTTGCATTGGATCACATGTTGGACACTTCCCAAGTGTCTAGGACTGTGTGATGTATCGGCGAATAAGGCGTGCAGATCCGCTGGCCATTTGCATCTGGCAAATAGTAATTTTGTCAGCACCGATTGTGTTTAAGTGCAGGCCAAGGTCTTTAGGCACTGCACCCAGTGTGCCAATCACCACTGGGACCACCTTTACTGGCTTATGCCATAGTCTTTGCAGTTCGATGTTTAAATCCTCATATCATGTCAGCTTTTCCAATTGTTTCTCTGCAATCCTGCTGTCACCTGGGATTGCAATATCAATGATCCAAACTTTGTTTTTTAACACAATCGTGAAGTCAGGAGTATTGTGCTCCAAAACTCTGTCTGTCTGAATTTGGAAGTCCCAGAATAGTTGGACGTGTTCATTTTCTGTAACTTTTTCCGGCTTGTGATCCCACCAGTTCTTTGTCATGGGCAGCTGGTATTTGTGGCGCAAATTCCAATGAATCATCTGAGCAAAGGTGTTATGCCTCTGCTTGTAGGATGTCTGCACAATCTTCTTGCACCAACTGAGGATGTGATCTATTGTTTCATCTGCTTCCTTGCAGAGTCTACACTTGGGATCTGTCATCGACTTTTCAATTCCGGCTTTGATGGCATTGGTTCTAATGGTTTGTTCTTGGGCTGCCAGAATCAGGCCCTCCGTCTCCTTTTTCAAAGTTCCATTTGTGATCCACATCCATTGTTATTATTGTTGTTGTTGTCGTTGTTGCTGTTTTTATTTATACCACACCTTTCTCCCCGTGGGGACTCAAGGTGGCTAATCAACATTAAATTCAACATTAAAGTAGAATTAAACTAACAATATTGTATTGTTAATATTCATTGGAAATAATAATAAACAGCTAAAAAGTGCAATTTAAAACAAGACCTCACCCTCTCAAAGCCATTATCATATTGGTTTCACATCTTGGATTATGATGAAGATTATGATGACACCTGATGATAATAATACAATCCTTCCTTTTTAAACATCTTATCATAGCATCTTCCTGAGACAACTACTTCACTTGATCTTTTCAGGATCACTATTTCCTGAATTCATCAAATGGATGGTAGTACTTGCACACTAGCATGTGGGATTTACTGCTTCCCTGTCTTTTTGCAGTAGATGCGGGATATGTTTAGTCACTTATTTTGTAGTTGTGGAGGAATAATGTCACACTATCCAAGTGCCAAGTCATCCTGCTGTTTTGTAATCTAGGTCAGTTTTGTACCACAGATCAGGAATATTCAGGTGCTACTTTTTTATTTCTGTGGTACATGAAAATAGAATTAGCAGAAAAATATTAATTGGAATTAATTGTTTTTTACCCCATCTACTTCTAAAGTAGCTTTGCAAGCTTAGTATTATCTGTCTCACACATTCCTGTTGCCAGTTTTAGAGTGGATGGCTTGGATTATGTTGTAGAAAATGTGCAATGCAGCATTCTTGTCTGATAGTGTTGTCCCCTTCTTATAGTGTTTGGACCCCTCTAATGCATCTAAATGGTAAAAGTGTTGTCTCTGATTAATATTTCAAAGTGATGCCAGACATTAAATTTAATCCCACTTCAATGTACTCAACAGTATGAGAGCCAGCTGCAATGAAGCTAGTCATTCGTTTTCAAAATGCTTTCAGGAGCAAAAAAAAAAGCATTTAATTATATGCAAAAAGCCTATGTTGTACTTAATATTTAAACCAATAAGTGGTTATGTAGTTCAGGCTGTTAAAAACATGGTTTGATTGCATATTAATGCAATTAAAATTGCATCAGAATTTTTCTAATTATTCTCATATTTACTTAAAAGGCAGTGTAAATTCTAAGCCTTTTCATTGTCTGTACAAGGACTGAAAGCCTTTAGGAGCGAGCAGTGTTTTGTTTGTTAATATATAGTCTATATCTTCATTTCCAGAGCTTTCCAAGATAGACCACAACATGAAAATCTGCATAATCATAATCATAAAAGCTTTGTAAACATCTAGCAATATATAAATAATTGAAACCTTGAGAAACTGAAATCACGTGCCGCAATGTACTGTCCCATCCATTAAAAATCTGCAACGGCCTCTGTTACTCGGTTTGCTCTCTGTAACATTTATCTCATTTTAATAACTTGTAAGCCAAACAAAGACCTAGTTAATCCAATATTCTTTTCCCGTTCTGCCAACTAGTTGCCTACAAACATCACATGTATGTGATATAATCTGCCTGTTCATATTTTCTAACGACCAGTGTTCAGAAATATACAGCCTCTAATTCTGGAGATGAGGAGGAAATAATATAAAGAACACCAGTCATAGATTTGTCATCCATTATAAGTTCAATGGCACTCTTCAGTACTACAGATGTGTCACAATTCAATGCTATGAAGGGGATCAGACCAGGCTGTGTGACTAGACCAAAGCCATCCAATGCACTTTGATTTAAATCTGTGTCTCACCAATCCAGTCTCAGCATTATAAACACAGACCAAGTTATGAACATCACAAAATTGCTCCTCAAAACATCTCGGAACCCAAGGTATTGCATATTTCATGCCATAATGTAGTCAAGTTGCAAATCCCCCCCCCCCCCTTGTTTATATCAGCTACTGGTGATATGGCATGAGAACAAGGACATGATAGTTCAGAACATGACATTTTGACACAAGCAAAATATTACAGAATAGAGGAGGGGAACTGAATGCAGGGGTGCCACTTTTGAGACTACTTTGATAGGACAAAGTCTGCCAGGGTCTCAGTGTTGGCAAGATTTACTGCCAGTGCTTTATCCACAATGCCTCAGTCTGCCATAGCTTCCTTCTGCCTTTCTTTGGCTCAGCATTTTGAAAACTGCTGGATAGCTGCATCTGGCCACTATTACAACTTCTCACTTAATGTCATCCTCTAGAATTATGAGAAATTAAAAGGGTGGCTAGACTCAGATGCTCAGGGTTTCTTAGAGTGTTCCCACCACACCCAAAAAAGATGGCATTTTGCCTAGTGTCCTTTCAACTAAAGAGCTACAATGACATGATGTTGAACTACATATCCTAGAATTTCTTGCCAATATGGCCACAATTTCTGTAGGTTGTAGTCCAACAATATCTGTCAGAGAAATGTCAGGATGAACAACACTAGAAGAAGATAAAGTATTATTTTAAAATTTGAGACAAGCACAGATGGGCAACTGCAGTGCATTTGGAGGCTATTTTAGCTCAGGGGAATTTCAGGAGCCACGTGGGCTTCCAAAGATGTCCATCCATCCTCGAATAAAGCTAGCGGTTTGATTCTGGCTTTAAAAATTGCCATTTTAAAAGTATTATACAATGGATTAGGGATGAAATTATTTATTTTTGAAGTTCACATATTTTTTGTGTTTGTTAACTGAATATTTACTCCCGAGCCATCAATTTTTGCTTTTTCAGTTTCTTTTGAGATATCTTTTTCTTCTGAGCAACTTCCTCTTCCGGCTTCGGGACAATCTGTTCCTTCTCTGTCAAGAACATCTCAATGTGGCAGGGAGAACTCATGTAGGGATTGATGCATGAGTCCTGTACATCTGACTGTGCATTTTGGGAGCTTTGTTAACCTGAATGTGTTAAATAACCATAGAATCTACATCCAGACCCTTGAGCTCAGCATTGCTCTCCACATTTTTGAGCATGTTCAGGAGGAACTCTGCACTCTTTTTAGGCCAGTGCCCCTGTGTCCAGCCCCACTGCTTGGCCTGGGCACATTTGCCAATGCCACCATTGTGATGTAATTATTTGTTAGTGTTGGAGGAAGCAATGAATGGCATTTTCCCCTACTGTTAGATAGTCTTTGAAATATGCATAGCTTCTAAGATTATTCAGTTCGGCACTTACACTTTGCAAAATGTGTATGTATCTTTCTGTGTGCAGAAAACAATAATTTTCTGTGCAAGAAATGACATTTTCTGACTGAAAATGCTGCTTTTATGCTGAAATTGTTGTTCTTTCTCAGAAAATACCCATGTGCTAATTTTACGCTAAATAAATTCTAAGCTGGGAAGGTATTGTCATTCTGCAATAGTCTTTGTCCATATTTTTTGACACCCAAGAGATACATTTTAGCCCTCCTTCTTTTAAAAGTATTTTCAAATTTTCTTTCCACTGCTGTACATTGCATGTGAAGCCTACAGCTTCTTAAAGTGGTGAAAAAATTCCCCAGCAGAGAATTTCTGGGTGGAGGGCTGGAAAAGAGCAGTCCATAGAGCCTGAGAGGGTAGAAAATTTAGACCTAGGGGCTGTGTGTGGTCCCAGGATTACAATTGAGCCATCTCTCTTTCATTCTCAGTTGGTGCTAGAGCACATTGTCTCACTGGAAAAGTATTTCTGTGTGTTACATTTGTGCAACAGCATTGCATTTTGAAACCCACACAAAATAAGAGCATGGAGAGGCAACTAGGAGGAAAAACAGTGTGTACACTGGAGTCCATTGTGCCACTTGTAACAAGATAGGGAATGGGGTATCATGACATGTCTTCTTCTTGTACTGACCTGGTGACAGCAGCACATGGACTCAAAAAAACTCCCTGTGTGTCAGATATGCTGCAGTATGTTATTTACAAGCCTACAGAAAATCATGGCAGCTGTTGTAGCTACTGAGAATATTTTCTTACTTGTTCAGCCACTTAGAAATTATTGGTTGTTTCTTTTCCTGGCTCTGGATTGTAATATACCTACTTAGCCATTTTTATTCTGGTTATGGCTGTTTTAAATGGATTTTCCTAATGCCCATTTTCATGACATGCTGACCCAGCAACTGCCCAATCTTGCCTACCTTGCCTTTGTGTCATCAGATGGGCCCAACCCATGACATCACAAGCATCACCAACCCTAGTTTCGTGATTTAGCTCTAAAAATATTTATGTTTTAGCCATGAATGGGAAACTGCTGACCTGGCCCCTACAGTGGGAACACAATTTTAGAAACAACAGCTGCTATATTATTTGGCTTAAAACAGATCTTGTTCTATCCTTATAGATTCTATTCCATTAGCCCACAAGTGTGTGACTCATTGGAGTCTGGTGCATGTTAAAGGCTTTCCTTTTGAAAATGCTAATCAAAATATTTGTGTGTGCATGGGCGACACACCTTCTGCCAGCTGATAAAGAGGACATATAGACTAGATTGGGATAAAAACAAGCTGTAACTTAATTATTTATTATAGGAACAAGGGTTGGCTGCCATGCATGGCTCCTGGATCAAGGATCGGGCAGCCCACTGCTGACCAATACCATAAACCACGGCAGGGTGCTGCCGGCTCAATATCGGGCAAAGGCTTATGCAGCACCCCCTGAACCACCGATGCTCCCCCCTTCTGATGGGGGGAGGTTGGATAAGCAACCAGATCCAGGGCCCATGCCATCCACCAACCTAAGTTTTGACAAAACCAAAACCAGACATGCTTACACAACAAAACATAACATAACTGCTGGGTGGGATGGATCGCAAAAGCAGGACCAGTGCCTGCATATCCCCATTCCTCCATTATTTAACATGCCCACTTTTTTAAAACTAGAAGGGGACAAACAGACAAATAAAATAGATATATTTTTGTTTGTTTCTTTTAATCCATTCACTCAACTGAGACTTCAGGATGGAAAGCTTGGCTTTGAACTTTGAAAGTTGTCCACTCAAGTATATAAATCCTTGGTGCTGGAGCACTCTTATGCACTTGCCTACACTACTGGGTATATTAGTGTGAGAGAAAAAGAACTGGCCCTACCATTAGGCAGAGTAAGGCAGTTCCCTCGTGATTCTGAGTATCATGCAAAGAGAACAAATTCATAGCTATTTCATTTGTGATAATATTTTTATTGCCAGTGATGCTGATGGGCCATTGTGGAGTCTGGAAGTGGGACCGTTGTCCCAAGCTAACCTGAATAGCTTTCAATATTGTATATTTTCAGGTGGATGATTGGCATTGTTCAAGGCCATGCAACTGAAGGTCTTTGGCCAATCATGGGATTATAATCAACATCTAGAAAAAGTCTTTCTTCCTTTCTTTTATCATTTATTTATATAGTTCCATCAATGGACATTGTGCTTTGCAAGTAAAACAACCAAAAATTGTAGATCTGAAAGTTTTAGCTGTGAATGATTTTCAGTGCATCATTCTTGGCAATGCTTGAATTTTGGGGACTAAAGGAAATTTTCATTTCTGGCGCAGAAGTTCTTTGTTGGGGGGAGGGGTTGTCTTTCCCCTCATGTTGCTACACCTCTGAAATCATGTAACACAGAGTTGTCAAACTAATTTTCACCCAGGGCTACATCGGCTTTATTGTTTCCTTCAAAGGGCTGTCTGTAATTCTAATGTAACTATGTTGCCCTGCCACTGAAAGCCTCATGACCCCCATAAAATGATGTGGTGGATCAGATCCAGCCTCCTGTCCTTGGGTTTGTCATGTGTGGTGTAACATAGGAGGCAGATTGAGAGGGGGGGGGGAATCTATTTACTGCTGTTTTTCAACTTTCTACCAAAACCAGATTTCCCCCATAGCAACATTTTTTTCTTCTTGAGAAGCATAGCAAGCTATTCTATATTGTCTCGGTGATTCTGAGGTCATGCAACGGGTATTCAAAATCCTCAACAAAAATGGAATAAATATTTAATCTACTGTGTATAAAAGAGTAATGTGTTTTGCAGCAGTGTTCTTAGAAATGCTCAGCTGGGCCTATACACTGGTTTATCCATGAGTGAGGAGGAGAGTTTTCCACTGTACTAAAATCCATAGCAATTTAAACTTGCACTTAGCCCTATGCTGTTACTACTTTGAGACTCTGGAAAGGAAAGGTTAAACTCTCTTGCTTCTGAGGTGTCACTTTCTAGACGTTTTAACTGAATCTCCTGTAAATTTGTTTTACCCATTCTTGTTAAAATGGATTTCCATAGGAGCCATACAAGATGAAAAGCAAGCAGCATTGCCTCTGATACTCATTTGCAGCATCTCATTATTGTGGCTCCATTTCTCAAACCTGCTCAGTTCCTTTGTACTGGTTAATAATCTTTATTTTGAAAGAAATTGAAAATATCTTTTGCCACGAATACTGTAAAGATGATAGCGGAATAAAAATAGTGCATTAATGGGACATATAACCATTTCTAATAATTGGGAAAGCGGATCTAATTTAGACAAAATTGATACATAGGGGAGGGGAAATGACTTGAATGGTAGAAGTTGAAGATATAGAGTCTGAGACGACAGATGACAGAGTAGTTGTGCTATAGAAAAATCACCTTTCTTCATACACTGTTGGACTGATACGCTTCACAAAAATTGATCCATATGTACATGAAAGTATTCAATGAGATAACATTGTTAGTCTGTTTTAGCACAAAAAGAAATAAAGGAATCCAATTTCACTATGTTCTTTGTATTTTTAAATGAAGGGTCCAGTCCCGGGAACCTCATTGTGAGAAGGAAGAGTGAGACAATAATCAAGCAACTAGCCTGTGATTGCTAGTTAGGGAAGCAGTTTTTTCAAGAAAAAAAACTTTCAAAGAAACATCAATAAGTTAGCAATTTTCTTCCTACTGCAAGAAAATTTTCTTAAACTACAATTCAGGACTTATTTTGTGTAGAATTCATCCTTTTTTTTTTTTGGAAAAAAGCATTTTCTGTAATGTAACAGAATTTTCTGGACAAAAAATTCTGTGCATACAATGTTGTTTCCTGCACAAAAAAGGCTGTTTTCTGCACACACACACAGGAATCAAAGGAAAATAATCCACAGAATAGGACCCAAATGGTGAGGGTTTTATAGAATCCCCCTTGTTAGAGTTTCCCACAACTTGAGATACATATTTGAATATTTTTTTAATATTTTTTTAGAATAATATTTATTGTGATTTTTCCTTTAACATTGAAAGAGGGAGAACAATTGGGGTTATAGGAAAGTAGGAAAATGGATAGAATGTAGGTAGGTAGTATCGAGGAGGGGTACCAATAGGGAGAGGAAAGACGAGGGAGAAAAGAAAGAAAAAAGAGGAAAAAAAAGAGAAAAATGGTATTTGAATATTTTTGAATTTTCTTTCCATTGTTGAGGAAGAAAGCTTACCCACCCCCCCCCCCACCCCCCCAAGTCCTAGGCTAGGAATCCAAATAAGAATAAATTCTAGTAGTATATGCTAGAAGTTTTGGAAACTCAGAACAAAAAATGTTTCTTCTACACAGTGCCAAAACACCTTTTCTCCATCTGGTTTCCTCAATGTATGTTAGACTTCTTTCACCAGGCAGCATGGTCAGGCAGGGGATAATAGAAGATATAATTCAGCACATCTGTAATGTGCAAGCTTAGGGAAGTTATTTTGTAAGTATCATCAAATGCAAAGAAAGCCCCTGAAAACAACAGGAAACAAACAATAGCCAAGTCATTCGGGTGCTTAAGCATCCTGACATCTTTTGGATTGTCAGCCTTGTTTGAGAGAATTGTAGAGAGACTTCCTAGACTGGTTTAAAAGACAAGGAATAGGCAGTTTGACAGTAGACTCTTAGGACTTCTCAACTTGGAAATGCAAAAAAGAATTTTCAATCACACATATGTAGTTGTTCAAGTTATTGGCAGCTGCTGACTTCTGATGGAAGCATGGGATTGTTTAGAGTTTTATCAGTATATCCTTTCAATCTGACAAGATACTCTCTGTGATTTAGTCTTTTTCATGAACCCTAACGGTTGCCCTGGTGTTGAGGCCAAGACATCATCAGGGGAAAGTGTCTACCCTTATTGATTCTCTTACCAGGAGGCCCACATGTATCTACATGTGAAGTAAGTGTTTTCCTAGGATATGGTTGGAGAAAGCAGGATAAAGTTGGATAAATATCCTAAGCTATTAACATGTGTGAGAGTGATGTGGCAAGGGGAGAATGAGAATTGAGCAAAGCTGAAATGGATACAATAAGGAATATCTCCAGAACTGTGGAAAAATATGTCTTTTCAATCTGTCTCCCAGTGTAAATGTGACTGAATACACACCCATGTTCATATTTCAGTTTTGTTCTGACGGGATACTATTTACAACCCTTATTTATTTGCCACTAAACATCTCTTGATTTCCGATTAGGAGCCAACATTAATATATTTGTTTTAAATTATTCTTTCATTAAAACATTTGCCAGGAGAAGAAGTAAGCTGTGGTTCACCATTGATCCAAACGACTGCCAATCTGTTCATTTATAAATGTGATGACATTTTGAGCTTTTGTGTAGTAAACGGATGCACTCCAGGAAGTTCACGGCAGAAAGATTTCTTTTTAGAGATCATTAAATGAGGCCAAATCAGTTTTCTCCTTTACTGGTAGAAGATATTGCACTGGTTAGATCTGAGTGGGGGGCTCTGCTTTTTTAAGAACAGCTATTTTCTTCCTATGATAAAACCACACAGAAAAGCTCTTTAAATGCAAAATTCAATACAGTGTAACACATGGAGGATGAACCGAATGTGCTGCTGTACATTCAGAAGTTCAATGGAATCTACTCTTTTATACATGAGATAAGTTTTGTAACCTTAGAGACAAGGAAATGCTTCAATTCTGGAGGATATTGTTGCTTTGTTATTATTATCATGACTACTACATATGTTTTCAATTCTTAATATCTTGTGTATTTTATATGTTTCTGTGTTGCAATGTGGCATTGAATTATTACTACATTGGAAGCCGCTCTAAACCCCCTTCGGGGTGGAGCTAGAGCAAGGCAAAAATGCAGTAAATAATAAATACTACTGCTGCTGCTACTATTATTTTGATAACAATATTTATACTGTGTGTCAGTGGTTTTCAACCTGTGGGCCTCCATGTGTTTTGGCCTACAACTCTCAGAAATCAGCAGCCAGTTTACCAGCTCTTAGGATTTCTGGGAATTGAAGCCCAAAATATCTGGGTACCCACAGGTTGAGAACCACTGCGCTACATTATCTGAAAGTGTCTGCCAAAAACTCTTAGCATAAAACATTGTTGGAAAGCATTCAGTCCACTAGATGTGGTTGTACTGCAACTTCCAGCATTTGTCAACATTGGCTAAGTTGACTATAGTACATGGGACTTGCAGTCCAATAGCATCTTCTTATTGTGTGACTTCAACTTATTTGTGACATATGGTGACCCTAAGGCAACTTATCACAAGGTTTTGTGGAACTGGGAGTGTATGACTTTTCCAAGGTCACCTAGTGTGTTTCCATGGCTGAGTGAGTAATTGAATCCTTATCTCCAGAGTTGTAACTCAATGTTCAAACCACTACATTATGTTGGCTTTCAATATCCAAGGAGATGGGTGTGACCTATCCCAGAATGGAAGCAATCCTCTAAGTTGTTTGAGCTAAAGTAGTAAGGTTGAGAGATGGATCACACACACTTGCTTAAGTGTCATTTGTTTACTCCTAGGTCCTTTTTTGGATTGTGTGCGTAGACTATCATTTTGCCCTTGTGCTCCATTCAAAACTTTCCCAGTGCCAGGTGGCTTTCAAGCCCTGGAGCCCAAAGATGCGAGATAGCGCCCACCCCTCCTCTCCAGCCCACCATTTAGGCTCCCAAACTTACTGGAGAGGCCTGTTGGCCTGCTGGTGCAAGAAAATGGTGTGTCAGGAGGTGGGAAGGGGAGAGGAGGGATTTCCCTCCTCCCCCTCCCGATGCATCATTTTCTCAATCTAGGGAGAATCTAGGAAGAAACCTGTGCTACTAGCAGGTTTGGGGGCCTAAATTAGGGGCTTCGGGATGGCATGTAGTTACCCCCTGCCCCGGGAAAGCCCAGAGATTGGGGGGTGAGGACTACAACCCGTTCTGAAGTGGGTTACTTTAACCCATTTTGACTCCTGGTTTAGCCATGTGTAGAAGCGCCCACTGCTTCCTCATTTGTAGGATCTCATGATTGTTGCCCTCTATTGTCAGTAAGGTCTGGTTTTGCCTAAGACTTTTCATCTGGCATCTCTAATCTTTTTTTAAAAAAATATAGCAATGCTTAATTTGTTGCTAAATTTCTTTCATTCGAGACATTACCTTTAAAGTGTCAAAAATAACCTTCTGGTAAATCTGAGGAAGAAAAGTAACTGAATGTACTACATGTCTGACTTCGAATATTAAGTGCTTATTTGAGAACATACAAATGACAATTTGAAACAGGATGAACATGGAGTGCGAAAACAAGTGCAGAGGATGCGTTATTTAGCAAAGATTCTTGTCACCCACATCACGCTTTGCCGGAGTCAAGTAATACATTCTAAACAATTTGGAATAGAAACATAAATTCTACAACTCAATTTTGCCTAGTTACACCCCCCCCCCCCTCAACTCAGGTTTTGCCAGGACTGAGCAGTAAATGACACCTCTAACTTGTGATGGTAAATCTCAATTGTGCTGGTTCTGATAAATACCGAAGAGAACAAATCAGCTTTTTCTTCCTTTTGCTGCAGACACACACCCTGGAGACACTTAGGATTACTTTTTCTGCTATGAAACCTGCACATCTTGCCCAGAAAACTGACTCTTTGCAGAACCTGTCTAACTTCTCCTGGCATCTGTGTTGTCTTATCTGAAAACTGCCATTTTCATCACTTGTGCAAGCTTGGTTCATCTGGAGAGGCCCTGCTCTTGCTCCAGCTCCCTTTGCAGGCACGATTGGTGGGGACGAGGGAGAAGGCCTTCTCTATGGTGGCCCCCCGATTCTGGAACTCTCTCCCTAAAGATATCAGACAAGCCCCCAGCTTGGCAGTCTTTAGGAGGAGCTTGAAAATGTGGCTGTTCCAGTGTGCCTTCCCTGAATGAAGGAAATGATGCCCGATCTGACCAATTTCCTTCCATATGTCCTCTGAAGCACTTTATCTATCCGTTGGATTGATCCCCCCATATCACTCTTTAAAACCCCATGCCTAGACATACCCTACTCTGTACATGCCCAGGGTTTTTAAATTTTAATCTACATCTGGCCCTGCCATAATGTTTTAAAATATTTTGTGTATTATTTCTTACATGTTTAACTGTATTATTTATATTGTTTTATTTGCTTGCGTGTTTGTTGATGTATTGTTGTATTTGTATTTGACGGGCTTGGCCTCATGTAAGCCACCCCGAGTCCCTTCGGGGAGATGGTGGCAGGGTATAAATAAACTTATTATTATTATTATTATTATTATTATTATTATTATTATTATTATCTAAATATCATAGTTTCCATGAGAAACCACATGAAAGCACATCTCCACAGAGGATGGCAGAGTGAAGCGTGATTTCTTGAAGAATAAAGGTCAGAGTTCAGAATGGATGTTCGTTCCATCTAATAAGAAGTTCCAACAGACCTCACTACCTCTGAGGATGCTTGCCATAGATGCAGGCGAAACGTCAGGAGAAATGCCTCTAGAACATGGCCATATAACCCGAAAAAAACCATGAAAGCCTTCGACAATACATTATTATTATTATTATTATTATTATTATTATTATTATTATTGGTTTCCTCCTGTTGTGTGTGATAAAATCCCTCACTCACATGTTATTTTCCTATCCACTCAAAGGCAAATCCCTTCTGAACAAATCTTGCAAATAATAATCCCTGTGATAGGATTTTATTAGAATTGACACAAGTCAGATGTGGCTTGTAGGTACACAACAACATCTACTCCTTTGTGTGTGAGAACAGCAATGAAGGCCTATTGTGAGACATCAGAAATGCTCGTGGGGTAATGCTCCTAGTCACATTTCTGCCACACAGAATTACATATGTATTGTGCATATATAGCTACCTTATTGTCCAGCTGATATGCTAATTTGATGCACAAAGAGGAAGACACTTTACATTTTCATTCCCTCATTAGTTTTGTATCATGTGGCCATGGGAATTAAAATCCCTGCAGTGCTAGAAACTTCATTGTCAACACAATATGCACACACTACATACACAGGGGACAGTTTAATATATGCCAGTGTGACAAGAAGCTAGTAAAACTCCTCAACTTTATGGTTAATTCATTCACTGTGTGAGTGATGAACCATCGTGAACTATACTGCTTCTGAAAAATTCCTTTTTCCTACATGACCAAAATTAAGATATGCCTTTCACTATATTGTATATATAGAGATGTAGCATTCAACTAGATATTTCATTTTGTGCATTTTTCCCAAATGGAATGCAAAAAACAATGTAATTGTGAGTGGTGGTCTCTGAAAGCTGTACAGATTTTTGTACATAGTAAAAAACATTAAACTCCCTCTCTCCCCAGAAAGCTGCACAGTTCCCTAAGCTTCTGCAAAGTTTGTGAACTCTCCAGTTAATGTTTGGAGACAAAAAAAAAATCAATCATTGCATTGTAGAAGTGCTAGTTGGTTTTGTTTTTTTTTAGTATCTGGAAGGGTCTACAATTCTTAATTCATCCTCAGTAAGGCATTGGTAAATTTTTGTTTCATCCCTACCTCCCACCCACCCACCTAAATCAATGCATATAACATCTCAACACATGAAATGCCCCAGTTTAGTCACCTTGGTTTCTAGGGAGATTCCAGGTTTGATTTGTTGTAGGACCCATTTATTTGTCTTTTTGGCAGTCTTGCCACCTTATCACGCTTGGGGCCTTCGGCCCCTTCCTACTCTTTTGGGACAGGGCATGTTGAGTGCCATCACATGAGGCTGGCTTGGCCCTCCCCCATTCATGCCTGAAGTAGTGAGGAAGCGTTGGAAGACACAGCAGGAAGGTAAGTGGCTTTTGGAGGAAAGGACAACATGGCAACATGCATTGCCGCCCATTCCTCTGTCTGATTGGGACAGGGACAGGGCACCAGCATGCCTTTTTCCATCCCCCCCCCACTTGCCTAATTCCTTCATAGCTCCCTTTACAAATCCTAGTCATCTTCCAATTTCTTAATTGCAGTCATCATTCATATTAATAACTAAGTAAAGGTATAGGGAATGTTTGACTATTTCAGTGTCTTCATTGTCTACTTTGAAATTATGTAAATTATCTGTGTTCATCCCCACCCCCTAAATATTCAACCGTAAACTTGCTTTTGCACTTTCTTCCTTGACTTTCTTCAGGAACCATTCCAAGTCTTTGCTATTTTCTACTAATAACGTGGTGTCATTCGCTTATCTTCAATTCTTGATGTTCCTTCCTCCAATTTTCACACCTCCTTCCTCAGAGTCGAATCTAGCTTGGCATATGATATATTTAGCATAGAAGTTAAACAAATAGGGTGATAAAATACAGCCTTACTAGACCCCATTGCCAATGGAAACCATTCAGTTTCTCCACATTTTGTCTTGACAGTGACTTCTTGTCCTGATTACAGGTCACACATTGGGATAATTAAAGGTTGTGGTATACTTATTTATTTAAAAGTGATCCATATTTCTTCTTGAACTACACATTTAAAGGGTTTGCTAAAAGCTATAAATAAGGCAGAGACCAGTTTTCTTCTAAATTCTTTAGTGCACTAATATATGTTTGCAATAAGATTCATTGTACTCTTCTTATTTCCAATTTGAACATCAAAATGTTGAAACAAGGATTGCTGATAAACCTTCAGTGGAAATAATAATAATAATAATACTTTATTTATACCCCGCTACCATCTCCCCAAGGGACTTGGTGCGGCTTACATGAGGCCGAGCCCAATATACATCAATAATAAAAACAATAACAACAAGTAATACAAAACAATAAAAATAAAACTCATAACAAAAAATAAGCAATAAACATTAACAGTAACACAACGACTTTTAAAAATCTATGGCTGCGCCAAATGTAATAATTAAAATTGAAAAATAATGCTGAGCATGAACTGGTGAAATATGACTAGGATAGAGTTTGCCCTTTCCCTGTGATAACTCTTTCAGGAGTGAATTTCTCTTCCAACGGAACTGCCTCTAGTGTTATTAGCCACAACACTACCCATCCTGTGCTCTTCCCCAGTAACTCACTGAATGCCTTTTGACCTGGAATCTCATCTTGTAGCACTATCTCTCTCATATATACACACAAGTAGATATAAAGCCATGTTTGTGCATATCTTTGTATTTTAGCAGTTAGAGCAGGTCACCTGTCATTGTCTTTGCTCTTAAGCCATTTCACTAGGATTTAGAAAGTTTCCCTGTTCAACAAAGAAAAGAAATAAAAGGACTTATCTGAACATCTCAGACTATACAGCTTTGGTTCAGAAGAATATATATAGAAGAGCCATATACTCTTGTATGAGCTTCCCTGGGCTCCGAGCTCTTTGAGCAAGACCTGGGTCCTGGTCACCCCATCCCCACAGACAAGACTTGGAGAAGGAGAATGTTAATGAAGCACTAGATGGAAGAGAAGTTTCTGAAAGGAGAAGTTGTAAAATTTCACATAACATCTGGGGGAATGCTAATGGAGCACTGCTTTAAAATATGATTCCAACCTGTAAGACATTTTTATTTTGCACAACAGTGCCAGGAAAACAGGCCAATCAATTCAGTTGAAGAAATCACGACTCCAAGTTTAAAACAACTGGACAAGGATGTGTACAGCTGGGGCTCTTACAGGCTTCTCATTCATAAGGCTGCCATAACTTGTAGCTGATTTAATGGCAAATAACAACAGCAATAAATACCTAATTAAGTTAAATTAATAAACAGATATCCTGAATACAGGACAGAGTGCTGGCAAGCAACAAAGAAACATTGACAAGCTCTTAACACAATGAAAATGAAAATGCTGAGATGGACACTTGGCTCAATACTTCTTGACCACGTGCCAGATGATGATTAGGAATAAAAGCGATCAGAAAGAAAATGCAGGAAGCAAGACTATGGTGGCAGGGCCATGTCATGAGAAGAGAACCAACACCAGTAACACAAGCAGCACTGCATTTGGAGATTTCAGGATGATGATCATGTGGGTAGCCAAAGAAAAGATGGATGGACACCATCAACAAAGACATGTGTGTGGCCAACTTGAGACCTGAAGATGCCCAAAACAAAGCTCTGTGGAAACAGCAGTCACAATGCTAACCACTCCATGGGAAAACAGCTTAGAAAGAGGAAGATATCCTGAATACCCAGACTTGTTAACAAGTAGTGGGAAATATGTTGAAGCTGAGCTCTTGCTGTATTGCTTACTCTAGCACTTTTTTGGGTTGCACTGATAGATAACTTATGTTTTAGTGCTTATTCTATTGGTTTATTTGTAGAACAGTGTCTGATCTCATCTCTGATCTATAGTTTGCTTTTTGAAGATCTCTCCCTCTCTCTGATCATCAAATGCACTCGTGTTTTTGAAATTGTGTGCTGTTTTACAATTATGGCATTCATGCCTTATCCCTGCCACCGGCTGCCTAGTCAGGAGTCAGGTAACTGTTGTCAATGTGAAGTGCCCTTTGCTCCTTCTAGTTGCAGCATAAAATAGGAATCCATCTTGAAGGGTGATTAATATAGATTAATTACAGGCTGAGGAGTGTGGTGTGATTCTTCTTTTTAAGTGTGAAGTTGAAAATAGAGGTGCCAGAGTTAAGACTACCAATGCCAGATGTGCAACAGAAGGTAATATAGTTAGCTGTTGAGAGTTTCTTCGGAGTTTGAAAGAATGAGAAAAATATCCAGTGCTCACAAATACATAACTGGTTGGCCTTTTTCTTTTAGTTCATAAGGTCACATCACTTGCAAAACAAATGTTACTTGGTGTAAACAATCTATTTCTTTAAAGGCACACATGAGACAACCAGATCAAACTAAAACAAAAAAAGTAGATAATAGTTATTTCTCCTTTCATTTTATTCCATGGAATGATATGCTTTGAAAACAAGTTTTTCATTTATTAAATTCAGTGCAAATGTGAGGCTATAGAGACAGCCTCATTGTAAAAATTACCTACTACATAGAAAACATCACTGTGAACTATTATTGCCATCTAGTTGACTAAATATAGGGCAGCAGTTGGAAATATGTAGCTCTTAGAATAGGGTAGAAGCTGAAAATGTCTGGCTCTTGGAATAAAGTACAGTTTAGTTTTGTGTAGTTGCTCGAAAATGGCGAGGGTTGGGATTATATGATTCTGAGAACAGGGCAGATATGGGAAACAAGTATTTATGTATTGTGTCAGAAGCAAATTGAGGGTACAGTTATAATGTATTTAAAAACACAAACAAAGTTAAAAACTTAGCATTATACTCAATTTCCTTTGACCAGAAACTGACCATTTGGAGTACCTCTGGTGTTGGTGTGAGAAGGTACTCCATTGTGCATGTGGCAGTGCTCAGACCCATGGTTTGTGGTTTGCTTGTCTCCACACTCATGTGTCGTGGACTCCACTTTGTAGCCCCATTTATTAAGATTGGCTCTGCACCTTGGGGTACCAGAGTGCAGTCTGTTTAGTGCTTTCTCAATTGCTCAGTCTTCTGTGTGCCCAGGAGGGAGTTTCTCATCTGTTATCAGCCATTGATTGAGGTTCTGATTTTTAAGCTGCCTCTTTTGGACTCTCACTAGCTGAGGTGTTCTTGCGAGTATCTCTGTAGATCTTAGAAAGCCGTTTCTTGATTGAAGGCATTGGCGTGCTGGAAACAAGTGATTCTCCATATATAATTGGGCTGCAACTCCATTAATGTTGTTGCAGCCTAACAACATCTCATGGTTATCACCCCTGAAATAAGATATTACTACTGGCTAAGTGCTTTTATTATATATTAGTAAAAAAAAAGTACTACAAAGTAATTAAAGCAAATAAATAAAGTGGCAAAAACTCCAAGTGGAAAGCAAAGGAAGAAATTTCTTCACTACAGAAACAAGACAAACGACTTTATCACACCAGGGCCTTTACCTCCTTGTAATCTTAAGTGGGATGCATTACATTTCTAATTTCATGTGGACAGGCTATTTTGACACAAATACTGCTTCTCTGCTCTTCAGAGCTGTCTCCATTATTTGATTTGGGCCTGGAGTAATTTAGCCACTGCATTTCTAGAGAATAGGGATGCAGCAAGGTTACTTTGAATGTGACTATATTTTGCTACTTGGGGCTAAGGACAAAGCGGTGTCCCATCCACCCAACTCCCACCATGTACAAAACTGGCAGTTGAACCTTATTTCAGCTTAGTGGTTGAGGACACTTTCCAATTCCAAAAGTTGGAATAAGGTTCAGTGGGCAGTTTTTGCATTTCTATACATGGTCTGGGAACACGAGTTTTGTCCTGGGAGAGGAGCTTCCACTCCTCCTGAGAACAGTAGCGAGTTTGTGATGCATAAGTAGTTCTGTCTTCCAAGAGATGGTAAAGGCCAGGGATTCAGAAACTATCTTTCTGCAAGGCAATCAAATGCAATCTCTAGGAATCAGGCAACTGTCTTCTAACAATTATTTACAGTTTCAGGAGACACAGCAGGCTACTCTGAGCTATTACCATGCAAACTACTTAATAAAAGGCTTAAATTGAAAATTTCATTGTCTATATTGATTAAGTGTTCATCCTTTTATACATTTTACAATTTGTTTATTAAAGTAAATTTTATGTCGGTTCGCAATGGTAAGATTCTATGCATTCTAATTCCCACTCAATAAAGTACTGTAAGGGGCTTGGAAAACATTACTTTTGGAGTTATAGCTCCCAGAATTTTTCAACCACAATGATGGCTTGGTCATTCTGTGGTTGATAATCTAAGAAATATTTTTTCCAAGATCTAGCATTATATTATATGTAAATATTGAAGTGTACAGGTCAATTATCCACCAACATTTATCCTCTTAGCTCATAAAACGCAGTATAAGCTGAAATGTTATCCACTTGTTTGTCTGGAACGATATCTTTCAAAAGGTTCCCTTTTGGCACAGTATGTTTTGAAACCAGTGTAACCACAATTGCACATGCTGATTGATGTGGTGTTAATCTTTCTGGAAAGCTCTTTGATGGAATAAGCCTATTTGGCTTTGATCCTAATACCAAACTGGATTAGCAGAAGGCTTCTCTCCCTTCTTAAACTGATTTTGAAATTTAGATAAAACAATTCACATGCCAGAAGGTGCATTACATTTTAGCCTGGTGTAGATTAAAAGGCTTAAGGCTTCCAGACAATTGCATAAGTATTTCCCACAATACGGCTATTAGAGAGCATTTAGAACCAATTTGAATAATAATGGAAACATGCTGATAATATAATATTCTTTAATAGTAGATGTTAGACAGTGTAATAAATGTTAACAGTAATCTTAATGTTGTTTATTTTTAATAGGTGTAGTTTTGATAAAAGACATCTCCAACAGGTGTTTCAGTTAAGAAAGATATTAAAGACAGGTAAAATGAGAGAAAGTGTTTGTTTATTTATCGTGTCAGAAGCGAATTGAGAGCACAGTTATAATGTATAGAAAAACCACAAACAAAGTTAAAAACTTGGCATTATATTAAATTTTCTTTGGCCAGAAGTGGACACTTTAAGTGCCTCTGTTGTCGCTGTAAGAAGGTCCTCCATTGGGCATGTGACAAGGTGTTGCACCTCAGAGTAGAATCACCTGGCTCAAGAACACCAAACTGCACACAGCCAGTAGTCTTTATGGTTTATTAAAAGTAAAAGGTAAAAAGTTCTTAAAAGCAAAAGTAATGTTTCAAAAGATCAGGATAACATAGCACTTGAAGCATAATCCAATAGGCACCAGCAAAGCAAGACCCAAGAGAACATGACAAAGTCCTTGAACTATGAACACAAAGACTGCAAGATAAATCCAGCCTAGCTTAGGCAAACTCCTTAGGTAAATGCAAAAATTGCTTTGACAAAGATGTGGTCTCAAACCCCCTGTTTAATACCCTTTGCAAAACATGAAGGCGTTTCTTTGGCCTCTGGCCTCCCTCTTGTTAGCTATCCTTTCACTCCTTTGAACACGGAATTCCAACCGGGTGGCCCTATCTAAAGTTCCCATATCATCAAGGTCAATCTGCTCGTTAGCAGCCTGTTTTCCTGCTTGCTCATTATTAGATTGAGAACTAGGCAAAGTGCTATCCTCTCTTTCGGAGTCAATCTGCACCTGGCTGCTATCTTCAGTCTCCATACTGTCTTGCCTTGCTGTGGGAAGCTGCACTTCTTCTTCACTGTCTATAGCAGGGACATCTTGAACCAAACTGTGAACCTGAGTCCCATCATCCCTATCAGAAACACTCTCATGAGAAATATACTGAGAAATATACAGAGGAATTGGTCCAACAAAATTAAATGATTTCTGCAGGCAGATATGCTATTAGCCATTAGCCATTCAGTCAGTCAATCACCGTACATGTTGAGCACCCTTTATCCAAAATACTTGGTACCCAAAATGTTTTGGATTTCATATATATTTAAATTTTGAAAAAATATATTTTAGAGATGGATGGTTTATGTTTTATATCTATATCTTTTACAGTCTGAAGACTGTTTATTCACAATTTAAAAAAATAATTTTGGGCATGAAACAAAGTTTGTCTACATTGAACTCTCAGAAAGCAAAGGTGTTCTCATTATCTTAGCCACCCAAGTGGACAATTTTGGATTTCAGAACTTAACTCTGTATTCTTCCCTTTTATCCTGACATGAGCCCTAAGTTGGGTCCCAAGTATCTAATTAAATTAAATTAAAAACAGATATTCTAAATACCATACTTATTAATGAAATAATAAATTTCTGTCCATCCTGAAAGTTGAGGGTTGCAATATACAGGTTGATTGTATCTTATCCAACTATCAGAAAGCAAAGGTGTCACTATGGTCCCATCTACACTGCCTTGTAAAAACAGATTATCTGCTTTTAACTAAATTATTTGAGTCTACACTGCTATATAATCCAATTCAAAGCAGATAATCTGGATTTTACATGGTAGTATAGAAGGGGGCCTATCTTTTGTACCCATTGGGACAACTCTGAATTTTGGAGTATTTCAGATTTCTGGAGAAGAGATGCTCAACCTGCATTTATATCATAACCTTTCTCCAAATGTACTCAGGGTGGTCAATAGCTGCATGTGTTTATCTGTAGCAACCTGAGCTGATGTACTTCAATAGTGTAATATGTTAAATATAGGACATGAGAGCCTACTCGATTTAGTATATGTGTATTTTAAAATGGATTAAAAATGAATGCGTTGCAAAGCATATTTCTATTTCACAAAATCCCTTGCCTCTCAATCACTCTCTAGTACAAGCTGTCAAAACAAAATGTGAAACACTGACTCACATATACTCTTTAGTGAAATAAATTGCTTAACTAGTACTGAGTCAGGTTATTTCAACTTGAAATGGAATTGCTAAGTGATACAAAGAGTAATTGAATGAAGCCAAAGTTGCTACAGTTATAGCTCAGCAAAAAAAAAAAAGTTAAATTGCTGATATACATATCAGGCACAGGCTCTTTAGGCATGTGGTGGTTTAAAAAATGCTCTTTAAGGTGTAGCCTTTTTTGTTAAATAGAAAAGTATATCTACTTTCTTTATATTATTACAAATATTCCAATACAATAATTTCTCCAGAAAACTTAGTGGTCAGACTGTGTCAATGCACTGTGATTGTGCAAAAATTATTGTGTGAGTGATTGTTGCACTTTCTTAGTCCTGGCTTTCTTAAGTATCACTTTGCATAATGCTGATCTCAGTACTACTGAGGGACTAGCTACTTGGTAGAGCTTGTCATTTTACTTGCATAAATATCTGGATGGAGAGGCCAAAACCCAAACAACGAACCCAAACAACGATGAATCAGGACCAAACTTGGCATGTATACCTGATATGGCCAAATCTGAATACTGGAGGAGTTTGGGAGAGATTGACCTTGATTTTGGAGAGTTGTAGTACACCTATATCCAAAGTACTCTCTGGGTGTAGGTGAACTACAACTCCCTCAAATCAAAGTGAATTCAGCCCCAAAGCCCTCCAGTATTTTTTGTTGGTCATGGGAGTTATGTGTGACAAGTAATGTCTAGACCTTGGAGAGACTCAGAAACACTGAGATGTCTGTGGTGGAGAAAACACATAAAATCTAGGGTGAAATTGTCCCCGTATGGAAGCCTTCACTTGGGTGGTGGGCAGTATTGTGTTTGTGCAGGACATTGGCAAGGCTCTTGTACATGTTCATGGCACTTGCTGTAGCCTGCAGTGTCACTGGAGGGAGGGCCTTAGTGACTCATCAGAGGTGGAGGTCATTAGTTGTTTGTGGAAGTGGGAACTTGTCTGTACAAGTGGGAGCCCCAGCCACACACCTACAAAAATATTTCACTTTAATTAGGTATATAGATGTAGATAGGAGCTCCTCGTGCTGCAGCAGGTTAAACTGCTGATATGCTGAACTTGCTGACCAAAAGGTTGGCAGTTCAGATCTGTGAAGGAGGATGAGCTCCCGCTCTTAGCCTCAGCTTCTGCCAACCTAGCAGTTCAAAAACATGCAAATGTGAGTAGATTGATGGGTACCACTCTGGCGAGACGGTAATGATGCTTTATGCAGTCATGCCAGCCTTAGGACCATGGAGGCATCATCTTTCTGAATAATAATAATAATAATAATAATAATAATAATTTTCTTACCTTCTCCTTTTCAGAAAATAGCTAAAAACACATAATTATAAAAAATTCTGTAAAATACACATATTAAAATGTTTTTATATGAAATAAATGCATTAAAATACACAGAACAAGGACTAAAATATATTAAATACAAGATGGGAGTGTAAAATTCATAGTTAAAGCTTTATTGGGTAGCCCTGCCAGAAGAGATAGCTCTTCAGATGTGTTTTAAAGTCCAACAGCTCAGTTAGCCTTTATACTGTACTCTGACCTGACTGTCCACAACCTTTTAATTCTAACATGCCTGTGGTTGTAATTCCTACTTCAGTGCATCTGAAGGAGTAGATTACTACCCACATAAATGTATGCTAAGATAAACTATTCAAATCCAAAAGGTGTTACTGGATTCCTTCATTCCTGCTCCTTTCCCTTTTATTTATTTATTGCTGAAACAGACTAATACTTTAAAAACCACAAAATACCTGCATCTCTCTGAGTTTTTCTCCATTATTTTTTCACAATGGCTCTAAATTTGTTCACCTGTTTGATTCTGCCTCAGGGCATCACAATCCAAATCTCAAGTCTGGAATGTTTCTTCTGTATTATCAGCCAAAGATATGATGATATATCTTCCTTACTGCATGCTCTTAAAATGTTAGCTGACAAAAGGTAACAAAGGATTAATGGCTGAATTACTTTTAGTTTTGCTCACCGCCGTTTTTCACTTTTGTATGTATAAGTACATTTCACCTAATCTGCTCAGCTGCCTTATCTGATTGCTCCTGATGTAGGAAAAAGACAATCTCATGAAGAAAATAATAGAATGAAAGTATTGGGAGCAACAGTTCTCTGTTATTAATAACAAGTGCAAAGGGACTGGATCTGTAGGGGATTGTTTGATGTCCACTTTTTGTATTTTCTTCTCCTGTCAGCATATCTGTGATGGCATCTCTTGCATTACGCTTCTTTCTATTTGAAGCTGGATAGCACTGTTTTGTCTATGTTAATTATTCCGTCATTCCCCAGGGTTGTATTTAGGATGACTGGCACTAAGACACTGACTTGAACAATGTGCTGCACAGATTCTATCTAAGGCAGTTCTACCCACTTCTTTCAGACTTCCAGAGCCTTTATTCTTATCCCATCAGGCCAAAACATTTGTCTTTTCCCCTTATTTAATACAACGTCACACGATGAAAGCATTAATCACATTTCCTGGTAATGGGCCGACCAGCAGCATTGTACTGCTTAAGGCAGAACAAGTGACACCTCCTGCTAGTGGCAGCTGGTGGATTACATGCCAGTAGAATGATAACTCCATTCTGGTCTTTGGCTTACATTGTAAGGCAGATATTTTCAGATATGAATTTCAGCACCTTGGATAGCTCTTTAACAGTCTGCACTCTTCCACTGACATGAAAGCCATAATCCTCTACTGCCCTCATCCAGGACAAGGCACAGACTTCCCCTAGCAATCCTGATAGTTTTGATGTACAAGACAGAAAATCACAAAAGTACTTCTCATCATCTCTGGAGGTAAATATGAAATAAAGATTCATTGAGGAACTGATTTCCTTTTTATGATATCTATAAGATACTGTTTGAAGTGACTGTTTTGCTTTTCCCAATAATATATAGAACTGGCCCTGAGACTAGACTTGGCAGAATTCATCTACACCAATGGTTCCCAACTTTTTTTTGATCAGGGACAACTTGGCCAGGGACCACTTTGACCAGGGAACACTTGACCAGAGACCACTTTGACCAGGTACCAGTTTGACCAGGGACCATTCTCCAACATTAGTACCAAAAGGGTTACAAATAAGTTTTTGCTCTACTTTAGATTCGGTTTGGGTTGCTGATTCAGAAAATTGCATTGGATAGACCACATCAGCTCTAGTTTCTGATACAGAACATATGCCATGGTCAGTATAATGAGCCACCGAGTAGTAGTAAAATTTTAAACTGATTTATAGAAATATAGAAAATAATCCCAACACTGCTCAGCCAAATTATAATGATAACACCACCACTATAGACTAGCTCACCAAAATATAGAGCTCACAAAAGGTAGAGGGAGTATGGTTGCTGAACCAACTTTTTTTTAAAAAAAATTAGGAACTAGGAACCACTGGAACTGAGAGACTCAAAAGGATTCTTTAAAAGATTTCCGCTGCCACCATATTGATAATAAACAGACTGAGGTATTATTGAGAGATGGTTCTGTGGCCCACACTGTGTCACTATAGTTTTCTTAAAGGCTGTTAAAAGCTGACTTGAATAACAGTTTGACCCCAAAGGTATTCACACTGAGGCTGGTATAAGTTAATAAAAATAACAAGAACTTTTATTGAACAGGCTTGAATATTTCAGGTACAAATGCTTAATGGTTTCAGTAAAATACTGGCATAAAAAGCTTGCAGCTGCGTTTGAGTAAAGATCTTAAAATCTTCTGGGTTACAGGTCTTAAAAGTTCCACCACAGAAAATTACTCTGAAAGTAACTCCCAAAAATCCCCCTTAAGAATCTAGCCAAAAACCCTGAACTAGACTTCCTTAGGAAATGAACAGACCACTAATGGGGTGCTGTTCCACACAGTATTCTAGCTATATTCTCAATAGCTATTCTGAATACTACACAAAAGATTGACCCAAACTTCTTCTTCAAACCCAAACTGCTCTCGCTAACAGCCACACTTCTTCTCTTTACCCGTTCCAAATCCCAACTCTGGCAAACTGGGACCTCAAACCTCAGTTTAAAAGACACTTTTTCCTTTTGATCACTTAGGCTCTGCCCCCATCTTCCTAACCAATCCTACCCTTCTGATTTTCCCTCCTAGACTTGAACATGCCCCCTTAAGGCAAATCTAACCTAAGAGGGCTTCTCCCCATCTCCCTCTTCTAAAATGGATGCCGTGGCTTCGCCAGGCCCACTTCCCTAGGCTTTTGCCAGCTAGCTAAGGTAAGCGACAGGGAAGGAGGGATAGGTGGTATGAAAGGAGTGAAAATAAAATAAAGAAAAGAAATAAAGAAATAAAGAGGAAGGAGACTCGCGGACAAGATTTTCATCCACGAGGCTCATTGGTGGTCTGTGGCCCACAGGTTAAGAACTACTGGTCTGCACCATAAAATTAAAGCAGTTTCACACCACTTTAACTGCTACGGCTCAATGCTGAGGAACCACAGACCACCTGCTGCAATGCAACCTGAGCCTTGCTACATGCACAATGGAGGACCTCCTTGTAGCAACACCAGAGGTACTCCAAGTGGCCAGCTACTGGTTAAAGGACATTTAATCAACTACCAAGCTTGCAAATTCTGTGTTTTGTCTGTCTGTTTGTTTGTTTTTGTTAAAAATGTAATACAAATGTCTGGTTGCTGATGACATGATAAATAAAATGCTGAGGAATCATGGGAGTTGTAATTTGATGAGAAATCCATACTATTTGGCAGAGAAAGCCAAATAACTTGTGAAACTACAACTATAACATAACATAGTGTTAATTTGCATGAATTTTACGATGCAAATGCACCCTGTGTCTCCCTGCTCCCAGGCATGGCTATTATTGTGCAGTTGCTCAACCTCATTCATGGCATGATGTTGTCTTCTGCTTGAAAACCTAAACATATTTTCACACTGTTTCCTTTGTCTTTTGTACAGAAATTCGTTGTGGAGGGGAAGCTACCAATGTCTTTTGATTGATAGCACTGTCTAAAACACCTTGTTGCATTGCCCGCATAAATAGGATCATACAGAGAGAGATTTACTACAGATATTGGGTCTCACAGTCATTGTAACCTTTCCCTTTATTTTTTTTCCCAAGGAAGGCCCTATCAATCTACTATTAGGACCATACACTCCTTTGAAATTTATATCTATAGCCAAGTAAAGGTCATTTCCTTGGATTAATATGCTTATTGCTTTCTAACCTATGTGTGGAAGAGATGAGCTATGTCTCAAATTTGTTTGTTCCTTTAAGGGCAAGGTCTTGCTGGCTTCCAGTTTGGAATCATAAACTTTCCAGCATTACATTGTTAATGCCATATGTCAAACCCAAGGGCCGAATCCTGACCACCCGATCGTTTTATGCGGCCCGCCAGATGCTGGACTACATCTCCTGTATTTCTCATCATTAGACATCATGACTGGAGGAGATGGGAGTTGTTCTACAGTAACATCTGGAAGACTCCAGTTTGTTTTTTTTAGTCAGGAGGGTGAGGTTTGAATTTATAAACAAGGCTTGTGAATATGATGCCTAATGTTAAAATCATCTTTAACCTTTCCCCAACTAGAGCGCCACAAGGGCTGTTGGGTTGCAATTCCGATTAGCCCCAGTCCACAGGGTGCTGGGAGTTGTTGTCCATCCAAAATGCTGGCAGTTGTTGTTCAGTAACATCTGGGGACCCAAACTGGCTTATAACCAGAGAGCACTGACTGCTATGTAAAAATAATAATTAAGAGTTGGACCTCTGTATCCATGGATTCTCCATCTGTGGATTCAACAGCCCCTTTAAGGCAATTATAAGGCTGATGTGGTCCTCAATGAAAATGAGTTTGACACCCCTGGTCTATACATCTGGCGTGGGGTATCTTCTAAAGGTCTGTTGGACCTTGGAGAGCCACATACTTATTCCCTGATACTTACTCCTATAATCTTACTTTAAAGCCTTCTTATTCACTTTGGGGGGATGCAGCGTCCAATTTTTTTGATGATTTTCCCCAGCATGTGTTTGGTTTAGTGGATGTGGGGTTTTTTTCCAATTCAAGGAGTGATTGGAAGTTTCTTTTGCTTTAACAAAAGCTGTCCTTTGTCTAACATATATTGGGAAGAGGAAAATATAAATATTGTAAATAAATAAATAAATAAAATGTAGAAAAAAATTAATCCTGTGTCTCCGGAGAATCAAAGCAGGGCTTCCTAATTTTTTCCCCTTGTGACTGAGAAATGTTTACATGGTTCTGAGTATATAGATATATAAAATAGGTATAAAAAGTCAAAATTTTATGGATAATAAATCAGCATTTGCAAGGCTTGCTGAACAGGCTGATTTTCCTTTTTATGAAGTATGCCTGAAACCTCTTCTGCAGAGTCCATTGTAAACACTGCCCAACAGATTTGTATAAATGCCTACAATATCCAATAGGTCAGAGCTTTTCAAACATTTCATGTTGATGGAACGTGTTTGGACATGCATCATTTCATTACACAGTAATTGAGTTTTATTAGCAAAAAAGAATTCAACCAACTCCTGTTGCCAAATTTTTCATGATCCCTACATTGAGCTATGGGGTCAGGAGAACCCACAGTTTAAGAATCAGTAGATCAAGGAACCATTTAAAGTTTTTCTTAAAAAGGGAAATTAGTGCTGGGGGCTCATACTGGATGTCCCAGTGCTCCTGTCTCCTGTGCCAATTTTTGGTACATCCATGTTACAAGGTATAATATAAAGGAAACACTTGTTTTGAATGCTTCGTGGATTATGCTGCCCTCCAAATCCTGTTGAATTGTAGCATATAGCATTTCTCATGGTTGGCTATGCTGACAGGAGCTGCAGTCATACCCCATTGAAATGATACATGATTTGCACCTCCGTGTTAAGACCTTCCTCTGAGTAAACAGGCGTAGGATCTCACAGTTCATGACATGTTTTTAGTGGGATAACCGCTGACTGAAAATGATTATTTGAGATTAGATTAACTTCTGTAGAATAGATTCTGAAAACTCAGGCTATCATTTCCAAAACTTCTTACAGTTCTTGTGCCCATAATTACCTGCATCTTTGGCTTTTCCAGGTCTGCCTTTAATGGATTTACTTTCTCAAGGTAGCTACCATTTCTCAAGATATTGAAGGCTGAACGTTTGACCTGAGCTCTTAAAGCATTTTCACTTCAATGAGAAACTCTTCTAACCTCGTTCCTGAAGATATCACTAGATTGTATTGAGCTGAGAGGTTTCAGTCATGACAACTAGTTGTAGGAAGCCCAGTTTGAACTGTCATCACTCAAGTAAATTTAGAATGCCTTGGATTTCCTTTTAATTGGTACTCTATCCCCAAGCTTATTTTCTAAAAAGCATTTCTAAGAGAATGCATCACAAACGTGAAGCTTTGTTTGATATTGATGGGACAGGAAGAAAAATATGTGTTTGTTTAAGTGTGTAGCTACAACGTGAGATGGGGAATGAGGACAATGCTCCCAATTTTTTTTTGAAAAACCTTCCATGAAATTTTCAACTAGTCACCACATTTATAGCATTCCAGAGAGTGAAATATTGAAATCATTACTTTTGGGGCTACAGCTCCCCAAATGTCCCACACAGTATTGACAGCTGTAGTCCAAAAAATCCTGTTATCTAAAAAGGGGTGGTGGTGGTGATTTTTCACAGTACCCAAATAAAGAGATCTGAGGAAGGCAAATGCAAAGGCCCTCTAAACAAATCCTGCCAGAAAAACCCTGTGAAAATGTGACTTTGAGGTCACCATAAGTCGGAAACAACTTGAAGGCACCAACAACAAACAGCTATTTCTAGCTGGAGGAGAACTGTCTTTTACTTGTCTGCTTAGGTGTTAAACTGAGGAACTTGTTAGAAGCAAAAGATGGCAGTCTTAATTTGGCACTATAACATGTACCAAACAAATGCAAACCAAGAGTTTGAGGAGTTCCATTGAGATGATCTTTCCATTTAAGTATCTCCCACATTCTTTTTTTAGCCATTGAAATGTTTTTTTTTCAAAAAGAAACAAGTCGTCTCACATATATCCTTTTGTGGATGTGATAAATCTTCCATGAGCCCATTGAACTACACAATTATAACACTTTCAGTCCATTTCAATTCTACTGTAAATATGGATCTAGAGTGAGGTTGGGCATCCTCCCGAGATACAGGGGCCACATCCACCCCTTCCAAGACCGCATTGCTTTCTCTTTGCTCCACCCATTTATATCTCCACATCCCTAGATACTTCTGCCTTTGAGATTGGCCATTTTATGGGGGATTTGAGAAGTGGATGCTGTCTGCAGTGGGGATCTTGGGGGCTTCAGTTGTGGTCAATTTTTGTCCACCTCGGTCTAGAATACGTAAATAAGTCACAAGGATCTAATCCTCTCAAGACACCGGGTCCTGTCTTATCTAGGAAGTTAAGAAGAGACCGCTGTGGTTAATACTTGAATGGGAGACTGCCAATAAATATCAGGTTATACTATAGTCCCCATATCTGTGAGGTATAAATTCCTGAACCTATACTGGAAACAGGAAATTGTGGCTAACAATCCCATTGAGATTAATAATTTCTATTGAAAGTTTTCACAGAGTCACTCTGGACAAGTAGAGGGTTATTTATATTCTCTAGGAAGTTGCTATGACTGGATCTACACTGCCCTATATCCTAGAATCTAATCCCATATTATCTGCTTTGAACTGGATTATATTGGAATGTAGACTCATATAATCCAGTTCAAAGCAGATAATGTTGATTATTTTTTTTTATAATCTGTATTATATGGCAGTGTAGAAGGGGCCTAAATCTACATTGCCAGATAATCTGGGATCAGATCATGGGATATAGGGCAGTTTAGATCTAGCCTATGTCTTCCAGAGAAACTCTGTGACTTCCAGAAGAAGCAGACCATAGAATTGCCTGGAGGCCCTAGAAAATTCATAGAGATTACATATTTTGTCAGATGTTGGTAAAGAAGGAAGTGGCAAAAACACATCTGAGGCCCTTTCTACACTGCCATATAATCCAGATTATCAAAAATACTCCACATTATCTTCTTTGAACTGGATTATTTTAGTCTACACTGCCATATAATTCAGTTCAAAGCAGATCATCTGAATTGTATATGGCAGTGTAGAAGGGACCTGAGACTGAATCTACACTGTCCTATATCCCAGGATTTGATCCCAGATTATCTGTTTATCCCAGATCATCTGGTAGTGTAAACTCATATAATCCATATAAACCCTATGAAATTCATGGGATTGCCATTAACTGTTTATTTATTTACTATATTTGTATACCGCCCTTCTCAGCCTTCCGGCGACTCGAGGCGGTTTACAAGGCAAAATTCAATGCCACCAAGAACACAATTACAATATAAACATCAACATCAATAAAATCATAACACTGTCATAAAACATAATTCAATAAATACTCATCAAAACAATGTCCAGTTAGCTGACCAGAATAAACATACACACACACATAAGACATAGTCAACCCAGGCTGTTATACATTCTTCGTGCATGTCTAGTGACACGTTAGCCTTGTTGACATTCGGGATCCCTGATCCCCTATACTTTTGGAACCAGAAGAAATGATAAGCATGGCAATTGAGTCAGAGATTTTGAGCTGAGGTCAGGGTCTTAGATACGTAATTAAAATGTGGAATCAAAAGGGGGAGATCATATTGGAATACAGTCCCAGGGGAGCTCCTTTCTATGGGCTTCATTTGAATGCTTTCATTTACCAGAGAGAAAAGGAGGCACTGTCTGTTGCATCACACGTTACATAAGGATGCACTCTACTGCTCCCTTATCATTTGTAATGCCTCAGTGACATAATTGATTTGCCACTTGAATTATACCATTGAAAGTGAATTAATACATCTTTCATTAAGAGCATGTCAGTGGCAGATAGATTTCTTAAACTGACAGCCACACTGGATCTGTATCAATTGACGTGATTCATACACACATCACTGAGAATGAATATTAGTAATGCTTTGGTTACCTTGGTGTATTCATTGGGAGATTTTTAATGGCTCGACTGGATTGCTGTGTATAGGCAATTCATTAAACTACTAATTAAAGGATCAACGTAATGATGTTTGGCCACTCCTAATCCACCAATGTCTAAATAGAAGATAAAGCTCTTTGTTATAATAACATCGTTATATTAATGTAAATTATTGTGTTTATTTCCAGTCGAAAGCCATATTTTCATTATTTTGCCATTGCTTTTTTTTAGGCCCAACTAGCACTCAGAAAGATTTTTTATAAGAAATTAACTATAATTAGAGATCCAATCCATTAATTATAATATATTTACAATTTTAAAACTGTTTACTTTTATGAGTCAAAGGTAACTAAATTAGTTTTGGGGGAAAATAATGGCTCACGTTTCTGGCCTGTGGTACAAAGCCAAACAGATTGTATAGTCATAAAACAATTAAAAACTATTGCAGTTATGTCACAATGGTAAATTATAGAAACAACAAGATACTTCAGCCATGCTGGATGGAAAATTCCAAAATCATAATCCAAAGTAATAGGTTTTGCAGGCTCTTGCTGTAAATCTGTTACTTCTTAGTCATTACAAAAATATATTAATTGCAATATCTGATTTGCTACTGGGGTAACTACAGTGTTATGAAAATACTTTAAAAAGAAGCATGCTTCCTACAAATATAGTGATGGATTTCAAACAAGCTATGAAGGGAAATGCATACCTGGTGGTGAAATCAGTGAGTGGGACCTCATCTACACTGCCATATAATCCAGTTTCTGCATCCAGATTATCTTCTTTGAACTGAATTATATGGCATTGTAGACTCATATGATAATCTGGATTCAGAAACTGGATTATATAGTAGTGTAGATCCAGCCTGGTTGGAGCAATTTGGGTAGCAGCATTGAGCTTCCAAACAAGCTCCTGAACTTTTTCTTCACCTTATTTTAAAGTGGGAGTGCCTGATTATTAAAAGATTTGTGGCTGCACTGCTAAATTTCTGCAAATGGTGAAAATGTAAAACAAAAGCAGCACTTTTTGGTACTGATTCCAATGGGTGGGGTAGTACCATTGCAAACTTTTGGGGGTCCACAACAATAACTAAGGGAATCATAGATAAAATATATGATGCCAACCCATGGTATGAATCATAGAAAGTTAGGAGTGCCATATACTAATTTTGTAGAGCTAACCTCTGCCATCCCACGTTTAAAAGTGCTCTAAAATATCCTGTTTTTTTTCTCTTCCTCCTCTTCATTTACCTTTAGTTTACCTGTTTCCACCAACTGAATTATGGTACATTTCTTCGAACTGAGTTCAAAACTAAAAAGTAACTTGTATTCAATGAAGGGAGTAAGGTGAGAGGAGAGGAGTGAGATATTTCCTTTCCGTGTAGGCTTGGCCCAGAACTGCCAGCTGCAATTTCACTTTACTTGTGTTCTTCATCATTCAGTCCCTTCAGGGAGATGGTGGTAGGGTATAAAAAGAATGCTATTACTATTATTATTGTTATTATTATTATTATTATTATTATTATTATTTATATCCTGCTTTTTCTCTCCATAAGGAGACTTAAAGCAGCTAACATTGAAAGCATTACAATACCATTTAAAATATACAAATATCTGAATATTAAGACAGTATTAAACATCATTAGTATTACGAACAATTCACATAAAATCCATAAAAACATCTTAGCCATACTCTGATGTTGCTTGGCCATGTATGCATCATTTTTTAGCTATGAAAGGTTGGAATGGATGGATGTATGCAAAGATAAGATGAGATGAGATAAGATAGATGCGTAGACAAATCTGTGGGGAGAGGCTGGGGTTAGAGTGGTTGTGTTTCTGGAAGTGTGTTCACAAAATACAACCTTTGTGTCTTTTAAATTTTTTTTGATACTATGCAATGTTTTAATTAAATGAGAGCAGTAAAGAGACATCTTATTGTTTCCATTAAAATGCTATAGGCAGCCTAAGAAAGATTGTTGTCAAAACCCAAACTATGATTAATGGAGGCTGTACTGTGCCGTCACACCCAGACACTATAAAATTAAAACTAAGATGTGCTTCTCTCTTTATCTGGGTGAACTACTGGTGTCTTTCTTAGAAGCTCAAGATATTCAGTAATGGAGGCCACTCCAGGTTTTGAACATCAAACAGAATATTTATTTCTCAAAGTCTTTGGCAGACTTGGCACAGCTTGTTGAAGTTACAAACAAAACAGTCAATTTGTGAAACCATGTAGATGTTCTTTCTTTTTCTTTTCCTCCAGCTGCTAAATTAACTTCCCCCAATGGTAGAAAATCCTGGGACACTCTACCCTAACCCTGAGCCGCTATGGTTAGAAAGAACAGGTCTTCCCCTATCTAAGCTCAAGGTTAGCTTTGGAGATGAAGTAACAAAGTCTCTCTCTCTCTTTCTCTCTCTCTCTCTCTCTCAATGACTCAATAGCTCAATATCCCAATGACTATTTCTCTATCTATCTATCTATCTATCTCAATATGTTTCTCAATAAGCTTCTCTATCTAACTAACTCAATATCTCAATAACTCAATTCCTGTTCTATGTATCTATCTATCTATCTATCTATCTATCTATCTATGTATGTATCTCTATAGTACTCAATTCTCAATATTGCTCAATAGTACTCAATACTCAATAGTACTCAGAATGGCTTTGTCAGAGCTTCTTAGCTGACCAACAGCACATCTGAGGCTTTTTTCTATACTAAAGAAGGCATGGGAGATTCCAAAATGGAGATCTCATTCCCAGGAAAAAAGGCGGTCTCTAGACCCAAAGAGATACTTTTTAAACCAATAGCTGCAAGGGCTTGCAGGCTGGCTTCCAACCTCTGTTAATAATTAACTTTCAGGGTGCTGCTGCAACCCTGGGGAAAATGCAAAGGGGTACCATTTCAAGCAACCAAAAAGCAATGCAAACCAAGCTCCTGGGAGACGGAACATGTACATAAAAGTTGTGTTTTTGTGTGAAGCTAATGACCATTGATAAAATGGTCCTTGAAACTTTCATCTGCTTCTCTTTTTTTCATCTGTTGCTGAGGTCTTTTGTTTTATACAAGAATTTTGGGCTTCCATTTTTCATCTTCTTCCTTCTGTTATTCTTTGAGATTTCACTGTAAAATGATAATTATGTATTTTTAGAATTTGAAGTCACCCCATCAATCCTCTAGGGTGGATATTAAGTTGTAGACATAACCCACTTTTAAATTCCCATGTGCCAGAAAACATATAGCCTCTGCCCCTGTTTAATTTTCATCTTCAGTTAGATATTTGCTAATAACTTTTTCTTCCCAGAAAATAAAAATCCTTGAAAATAGAGAGCCGTATGGAGCATCCATGTCCACTATGCATACATTTTAAAGAACCTTGCATAAATTAGTAGGATATGCATGCCCTTTCTTAATTTATTCTGTCAGGTGTCGTGATCAAGAAACAGTCCCAGAAAATAATGGAGTCTAGATTAGTGTGTTTTGATTTGTTTTTGGGTTTTGTGGGGAGTGTTTTTGTTAATATTTTTGTTTCCTTTTGGGGAAAAAACATACTAAAATATATACAAATACATACTAGACACAATCACCACTATTAAAAAGGAATAAATAAAAAATGAACATTAAGCACTTAACAACTTATATATTCAATACTCCCCAAACAGAAATGCTCTACCCGACTTACCGGACAGGGATGTTGCGGTAGCTGGTGCTCTCCCACCACCCTCTCCCAGGCCTTCTCGTTTCCAGGAGCCCCTGGTGTCTTGTGTGTTTTGGCACCTGGTGGGCGCTCTGCCAATCAGTGCCATACTCCACTCTGCATCCTGTTTACTGCCACTAGTGCCAACTTTGACCTGCTGCAGCAGATCTGGGAAAGGCACGCCAGCCCTCAAACCAGGGCCTTCAAATTGCACCCTCCCTTCTGCCCTGTAGTTATTTAGCCTGTGTTGGTGTTATTGTTATTTCTCAGTCATGGTCTTTTGCCACAGCTTGGGGGTGTTTGGCATGCGCCCTGGATCTGGTTTGGAAGGGGGAGTGTCCAGGTAGCTTCTTAGAGGTGCGGCAGTACCAGTGTCCTGGGTTGAAACTTATCAGAAAACTGCCTGTGACCCCTATCGTTGTTTTGGTTGAATCGGTCAGCAGTGGACTGTACGATTCCTAATCCAGAACCCATGCATGGCTGCCAACCCTGTCTGCATTGAAATCAATAAACAAGTTGTGGCCTTTGGTTGCCCCAATACTGTGTGTTTGCCTACTTATGTGGGGAGAGTGGGTGGAGAGGGGTCGCCCATGCCCACCAAAAAGACTTTTCGCTTTCCAATACAAAGATCTGAATCTAAAAATAATGTTTAGACTTCTCTTTAATATCAACCTCAGATACTTTTCTTCTGGCTAAGAGCAATTCCATATATGTCAGCCTTCAAAATTTTCTTCTTTGTGTAAATCAAAAACAACTTGCAGTCCTTTAAAAATGCAACCAACAATTTTTTGTCTTATCAAATTAAATAATTTGTTCATTTCAGCCATTTCAAAGATCTTCAAAATCCTGTCTTCTTTTATGGTATGGTCCAAAGCATTCCTTTTTACATATCATATAATGGATGATTCTGAATTAACAACATTAAATTGATCATTTGATATCCACAACAGAAAAAAGTCTTATCTTCACTTGTATATCTTTGTCTGCAGTATTTTAAGACTGACACTTCACTCTCTGAGAGTAATGCAGAGCGCTAGATAGTTGTCCAAATCTGAAAGAAACACTTCCTCAACTAGATTTCACTCCAGATTGTCCTGTTATGTTGTTGTGTCTTTAATAAAACTAGGAAATATTTCTCATCCACCCATCTAGGTATATAATGGTAGAGATACCAAGCTGAACAGTCCAAGGCAAGTGGAAGAACTGTCCTTGTTCTATGCTTTGATGAATTCATACCAGTGAGTGGTAGATCATGGCAAAAACTTTTCTCTTTCCTGTTTCAGGAGCTTTTAAAATGACAGAAAATATAATTTTTAAAAAAGTAACTTCTTTTCTATTGTTTCAGAATAAAGGGAAATAAATTATGCCAATTCAAGAGCGAATTTCTCCACCCACACATACATATTTACTTCTCTGGGAATGGAAGAACTTTGGATTCTATCATTCCCACAGAGACGGTCTTTATTGTTTCATTTTATTAGCTGCTTTTAAAATGTCCCAGTTTCTCTCTCTGCCTCTCACTTCTCCCCTTTACCCTTGGCTTAATTTGGTTGTTGCAAACGGGTTCAAATGGGGGAAAGCAGTTTGGGTTCAATGGGTAAAGTTAACACAGCAGGATGGTGAGGAGAGAAAAAGAAGGTGTAAAATTTTGCCTTTCCTAAACTCAGTACATTAATATAAGGATTTTTCTGCTTAATATAATTGTTTTGTATGATATTATTTTCTCACTGTTTGACCACACTCTTGACCACACAGTTCCTGGATGTTATATCTTAATGTTCCATTGTATCTTCCAGTAATCGTGGACCTTTTCTCTTGTGCATCCAGAACACCTCCTTTTAATTTTCTCTGATGTTGGTATTCCTGTGTGAACCTTTACACTGCCACTCAGATGAGATTTGTGCGGTCAGGTGTCCATGTTCAAAAACAGGTATCTCCACCTTATGGGAAAATTAAGAAATCCCAAACTCTTCCAGGGATCATTGCATTATTAGAGCACTTATGTCAAATGTCGAATTTGATAAAATCGGCAATGAAACATCCCATTGTATTGTGTAGTACACACCTGTGATTTTCCAAATAATATTTTGATTCTTTGAATCATCTCTTTCCATTAGCTTGATTGTAACTGCTATAATCTACAGACAAAGCTGAAATCATCTGTCAAAATGAGCATTCTTAGAATGATATTCTCTCAATTACTAGAATGAAACAATGTTCAGCGAATGAAACAATGTGATATACTATTATGGCTTAATCTCCATTGTCATCTGTCTGCCTTAAAAATATCCCATGCAATTACAGAGTAGTTTAAAAGACACTGAAAATAATAATAATGATAATATCACTGTCATCATCATCACCATCATAATCTCTAGTGTGGTCACTTGCTGTAATTGGATCCTCAGTGAAACTTTCTTCACTGTTAAGTCAATCTCATGAACATCGTCACTTGAGTAGCACAGACTCCCCATAGGTCCCCCCAAAACCATCCATAGTAATAGTTATGAACCTAACTCCTATGGAAACCAGCATTGACCTGTGGATACATTTACCCAAGTTTTCAGGGTAAATTTTTACCAAAACTTCTTGACTTATAGTCAAATATATATGAAATTTACATTGGTACATTAAGTATTACCATGCTTATATCATTGAGAACAATCTCTGTTTTGGAACAATGGCAGATAATATGGGATTGAATTGTATTGTGCTGCAAAAGCCTTCTAATGGTCTATTGATCACTATTATCTCAGTTCAGGTTTTACTTGTGGGCATTGACATATGGACACTGAGGAGTTCTTCCCTTAGTATCCTATGTGGCATTTAGCCTCTTCCTTGAACAGATAATGAGAATGTTTGCAGGAAAGAAAACTGCTTTCTTTTGGAAATTCTATGAGGAAAATTCTGAAAGTACCTTGGATCAGAAGAAGATCAAACTAGTCCATACTCCAAGAAATAATGCCCAGCTGCTCACAGGAGGAAAGGATATTAGAGGCAAAGATGAAGTACTTTGGCCACATAATGAGAAGACAGGAAAACTTGGAGAAGATAACGATGCTGGGGAAAATGGAAGGAAAAGAGAAGAGGGGTCAACCAAGGGCAAGATGGATGGATGGTATTCTCGAAGTACAGGCTTGACTTGAAGGAGCTGGGGGTGGCTATGGTTGACAGGGAGCTCTGGCGTGGGCTGGTCCATGAGGCCATGAAGAGTTGGAAGTGACTGAATGAATGAACAATAACAAAATGATAGCATAGAATTGTGGGGAAGCCTCTATGTACAACTTTGAGGGCCTTCTTTCAACACATGTACAAGATGTAGGTGGTGATGGGAAGAACTGAATGGCACACATAATATTAGAAGCTACTCACGTGGTGGTGTAAATAATACAGTGGCCATGTAGGGCTCTCATTACTCTTCCTAATGATGTTGTAACCAAAAAAATACATGTTATCAGAAGGCATGGAAGATGCATATCCAGCCATGTTTGCTCATAGAATAACTTTCAAGATTAAAAAAAGATGCGAAATAATTAATACAGTCAGAGTTGAAACATTTAACCGAAGCTCCTCCTCACTTGTATCCTACATTTGTTGTCCATACATGGGATGCCCAGAAATGGCAGTGGATACCATAGTAGCGGTCTATAGTTCTCATGTCAAAGGGATTGAGAATCTATTCTTGGCTGTAGTGTGAACTTTACAGCAACTATGCAGGAAGTGGAATCAGTTTGAAGATAGGTTTGACTATATAAAATCTTTAAAGTCTGGGCTAAAACCTGCAATAGATTCACTGCTAAGCCACCAGCTGCTGTTGGGTTACCACCTCCAAGATGGTTGTAGGTGCATGGAGCAGTTGTTCGGGAGAATGGCAAATTTTTAAATTTTGCTTTCTCCTTCATTCAATTTTTTTTAAATATCAACATCATTTCACAGAATGTATAATCTGTGAATTTTAATGGTTCTTCCAAAAAAATCTCTCTTATTCCTAAGACACCAAAATTTATCTTAAGATTCAACATCACCTCCATTTTCCAAAAACAATTCCACTTTTTAAAAAGACCTCAAGTATGTTTCAAGGGTGGCGTCTGTTGTTGTTGCTGTTGTTAAATAGATTTTTGACTCCATTGGCTTTGAATCTTCCAGTTCTTAGATTGGAGCATTGGTATTTGTCCTATACTTTCCATTCTCATACAGCAATTAATGTTTATTTGTTTTCAATATTTATTTCCCATGTTTTGCTAACAACATATTCAAGGGAGTTTACAATTAAAATAAAGTCATAAATCAAAATGAAGTTAGGTCTCATGGCAAATAGCTTAAAATTTCATTAAGAGAATTTATTGTTAGAACAGTGCAGCTTGAACCTTAAGAAGACCATCAGACTCTCCAGACTATTTACAACAAGCTTGCCAGTTCCTAGCTGCCACAATTCAAGAGCAAGTTAAATGAAAGAATGAGTGCCATACAAGGACACCATAATTTCCCCCCTGGTATCAGGACCCAGGTTCAGTTCTCAGCTATCTGTAAGGAAAATAGAAGTAATCCTCAGTGCTGATAAGTGCCCTGGTGAGTCTGTAGAAAATGACTGTTTTGTGAAGGATATGGGAGTAATCTCAGTACCGAAAGGAAAGAATTCCATTAATTGAAAGAAGGGGAGGAAGGAGAGAGAAGTGTTTAAGTTAAAGTTTTTCATGTATCAGTTTTCATACCTGTCCTTCTCAGTTCAACTACATGACCTCAAAATTTTGTCCTTGTTTCATCTCATACTTTAACGAAGAGCCACACTTCTTGCAGAAACTGTACAAGCCTCTGGAATTCAGGTCTTCTCTGAAGCAGCACATTTGAATATACTTGAAAAGATTTGCTCTCGAGAATACCTAATGATCACGATCAAGTGGCAGTTCAAAGAAAGTTAAGGCTTTTTTTAGCAGGAAAAAATGATCTGGCAGACTGAAGACTGGAGGACGTATGCTTATACGAGAGAAAAGAGAGCAAGAGAGAGAAAGAGTAGGTTTGGGTGGAGTGGAGATGGGAATTCTTATTCTAATTCTAAGCTCCCTTTAAAAGTAATGTTTCTTGGTTTAGTTGCAATTGAGTCCAATATCTTGGCTTTCAATTAGAGGTGAGCAATTCGACAAAGACTTGTGTCATTTTTGTCCCATTTCTGTTTATTAGGAAGTTACCAAAATTTGGGAGGGGGTTCTATTTTTATTCTGGTAAGATTCGGTCCATTGGTGTCAATGGGGAAGCTTTAGCGACTCTTTTCTCTGTCATTTTTAGCCCTACCAGCATGAAACTCACATCACTTGTAGACCACATTTATGACTGCAAGCCTGCCAAGTTTCAGAATGTTTCACCAACCCACTGATTTTTGGAAAAAATTTAGTTTTTACCATAACATTTTTAAAAAACCCACCAGAGAGAGTTCTGGGAATTGAAGTCACACCACAAGAAGGAAGGAGAATGGACACAGTCAACCAGGCCTCTGAATGGCTAAGAAAGAAAGTGAGAAACACACAAAGAAAACAACCTCAACTCTCATCAGGCCCTGGGAGGGAGCACAAGGCTCCTTAAATGCCCATGCCACACAGTGTACTGCTAGGAAAGTGAGTTCTCATTTGCCTCTAGTGGGCACTGGAGGGGAGGAGCTTTGGGGAGCAATGGAGGAAGCTGCTGGGAAAGAAAGTAGAGGAGGAACCACATCTTGCCTCAGGTAGAGTGCCACTTAGCCCCATTAGCCCCATTAGCTGAGAAAAATAGGCTGCTGTGATTCGTATCGGCTATGACTTCAGCTAGCCTCACCAGGCTCATTTCCAAGGATTCGGCAGCTGAATCCCCCAAATCCGGGACACCAAAATGATATCATTCACACCCGTACCTTTAATGAGCTATAGTTATGACTACATTTTCCTGATTTTATAGCCAAATCTCCTTTGCTGGAAGTAATACACTTTTCCATCTGAAAATTCACAAAGAAGGGTATATCAAATTATACATATGCATGTTTAAAGGAAGGTTCAATATGCATCCCAAATGCTGTGATGATAAAGTTTTATCTACTCAACCCATTTATTGTCCATGAATGAAAATTTACCTGCTGTGTTTCATGTGTTTACTTTTTATTATCTTGGCCTGGCTTCCTAGGAAAAGAGCAGTGTTAAACATCTTTCAAAGCCAGTTTCAATGAAGGATATAATTTCACAAAAATGAGCAATATGTATTTTTTGTGGTCATTTAATTTTTTTAAAAGAAAATGTTTAGTGTTTTAAATTGTAATTGTTCCCTACCAGCACTCCATTTGGTGCCATCATTATGAAATCCAAAGGGATGAAAAAGTCACTAATGTCAACTCTCTTTTAATTCATAGGTTGACAGGACAGAAGTGATTCGAACTTGCATAAATCCTATCTTCTCCAAGCTTTTCACAGTGGACTTTTATTTTGAAGAAGTCCAGCGGCTACGGTTCGAATGCCACGATATCAGCAGCAATCACAACGGGCTGAAAGATGCAGATTTTCTGGGTGGCATGGAATGCACTCTTGGGCAGGTAGGGATTGTGGCCTTCTTGGATTCTCCCCCCCCCCCCCCCTACATTGGTCAAATCCATAACTACTAGTAAAAGCTCTTGCTAACTCCATTTGATACCTTTAAGAGACTAATTTGATGGTTTATTTTTAGACTAGCTGTGTGGTGACCACAGTAACTATGGCAGATCTTCCTATTGAAAAAGAACAACATTCCTACTCCAGAGCAAATATACACACATGCAGATCTCATAATGGATTTTCCGATGTCACATCTAGTTTGATCCTCTTTGAATACAAGCAATTTGCTTCACTATCCCTCACATCCATCACATATACCAATATGACAGATTTCACAGCATCATTTGGTTGTAAAACAATTATGTTATTGGTTAGGATCACTTGTGTTCTGTTCTCTTTTACTATCTGAAGTAGAGATGATTAAAACTAAATCCAAGGATCCACAAGCCAAATAAAATAATGAGTTTATTTCACAGTCTGTTATCTACTTTTTATAAAACACAACTTTAAAAATGTTGTTTATTATTTCAGTGAACTATTCAGTCCAGAGTTCTTAGAAATATTTTATGATAAAACAGAAGTAAGTTCATAGGAAACCTTTTCCAGATTGGTGTTGGTCCAAAGACTAATGCCCAAAGCCAGCCATTAATGGCCTAAATTGATGGGAAGGTGATATTTTAGCATCTTAAAAGATTAATTTGAATGTGCGGTGTCTGTGCATCTTCTAATGAGTGTCATCCATAATCTGAACATAGAAGTCCAGCAAGGAAATCAGCCTTTGCAAAGATGAGAGAAAATTAAATAAAATTATTTTATAGTGGTAGTTCACGTACTGTATAGGAGGTTGCATTGTATCATTTCCTTAATAACAGATACATGTTAAAGACTATGTAATTGTACATGGATGTGTGTGGAGGTGATGGCATTGTAAGGTGTAAAAACGTTTCTGTTCAAACCAGTTTTGAAAGATATATTTCAAAAAAAGGAAGGGCCTCACACACACAAAACCTTAGATGAATACTGAATACTGCTTGGATGTTAATAAGGGTTTACAACACAGAAATGTATTTGAGAAGAAGGCTGCTCAGCTAGAAATGATCTTAGCATGGAAGAAGGAGGATAGAACCCATATTCACTACAAGAAACTTAGCTTTGATGCAGGCCCGTAGCCAGGAGTTTGATTCGGGAGGGGCTGAGTTTGATTCGGGGGGGGGGGGCTGACTCCGAGTGAAAGAGGGTCTACCCTAGCAAGCCTTTTGTATCATTGCCCCAATACCCCCATGCATATGGGATATATTGAGCATGGTGATCAGATCATTATATGAATAAACATAACAGTTTAAATAATGTACCAGTAAGGCCTTCTCGCGGACCACCATGAGAATTGCGGGGGGGGGGGGGCTGAAGCCCCTCAAGCCCCCCCCCCCCCCCCCCCCCCGGCTACATGCCTGCTTTGATGGGAAAGCTCATATAACAAGAACAAGTTAAGAGAAATACATTACCAAGAGCAAAACACTTTTGATAATATCAGTAAATTTTAGGCCTCATTTTCCAATCTTTGGGGGTAATTTACTGAAAGACGATGACTCAAAAATATAGTGCATAGAGATCTGTGTTAGTACTTCAGTATTCTTGTATAGTTGAATTTTCATTTAATTTACTTCTTTTAGAAAAGGAGATGCTAGCTACTGTGGAGTCTATTATGAATGCATTAAATGCCTCTGTGAGTTAGATGTTGGGAAACAGGGGATTACTCCTCCTCGATGTTATTGTTCTTTTGCCTTTCTGTCAGAAACTGACAGGTAGCTCAAGACCAATAGTGCGCACCCCCCCCCCGCCCCAATATCTTCAGGCACACCTTCATTATCCATTTTGTGCATTTTTGTCATACATTGGTTTCATTCTCTTGAGCTCTTGAGACTGCACTTTGTAAGCTGCACTAAGACCTGCCAATCTGCTATAAACGTGGTGTACATGCTAGAGAGCACAGCAGTGACTGGAATTCCTGGGAGAACCTTGTAGCACATTGGCGCATACGTTCCCCAGGAACCATCTGACATAGCACGCTGGAAACTAAGGTCTACACAGCCTGTTTTGGCTTTGGGAAGTTAATTGTATGGGGCATAGAGTAAGGTGAACAAAGTACCTGAAGCATTATGCTGGCATGACATTCTAACAGCAAATCTGTAGAACTTTCAAAACATCATTTCTCTGACTCTGAACCAGATTTTGGCTGGAATCCAGATGTTGCTAGATCACGGTGTTTGTCATAATCAAACAGGGCAGTCAGTGGTCAAGATGACTACATGTTGCAACCAACAATATCAGGGAACCCAATGCTAGAGAGGTTTTATTATATGTGTAATAGCTGCATAGTTACTTATTTGTGTCTCTGAAGCACTGTAATACTGTACAAAAAGATGTAGTCCTGAGTTAATAGCTATGAAAGAAAATACCACCCTGGAGGATAATTCTGCTGGTATCAATGTTTATTGATAATTAGCCATTAAAGATAAACTTGGAGCAGAATTATAAAGACAGCTGGCAATTTTTCTTGCTCTCAAAATAAGAGGAAAAAAGAAAGTCTTAATAGACTGAGAAATGACCAATCACTGTGAGTTTTTTCCCTTTTGGGAATCCTTTGTGAATAATTTGTGCAGAAAACTTGTTTTTGGCCAACATCTTGGGGTTTGTTGCATGTAAAACACTTTTGTCAGACTAAACAGTATATTTTGCACAAAATGTCACATTTGCTATACAAAAAGCATTCCTAAGAGTGAAATAATCATCACAAAATATGGAGAAATTGTTGTAATCTTGTCAAGTGGGTGAAAAGTTTTAAATAATAATAATAATAATAATAATAATAATAATTATTATTATTATTATTATTAGAAACCTAGAGCTGGAAGATACCCCCAAGGGAGATTCAGTCCAACCCCCTGCCATGCATCATCATCATCATCATTATTATTATTATTATTATTATTATTATTATTATATTTATATCCTGGTTTATCTCCCCAAAGGAGACTCACACAAAGCTGGTAATTGAAGCCAAGAATCAGAAACTCAAGTGTTGCAGAGAAATATTTTAACATTTCTGCAAAACAAGTTACAGCCCTTCCTGCCTCATAGAACCCAACAACTAGTCTAATTAGGTAGAGCTGACATGTGCTTTCTTTAGTGTCACGTATATACTCTGAGCTGTAGTCCCACTTACTCACTATATAGCCCACAGAATCTAAGAATTTCTGACATTTTGAACAATTGCAAAAACTCAGATACTCAGATTAGCTTCTGAGAATTGTGTGCATTAAAGATTACCTTTATCCAATCATCTTTTCCTCATCTTAGCAATGATCACTAGAGAAAAATCTGAGAACCACCTTCCAATCCAAATGACAGATGCAGTCTGAGCTACTGGAAACTACTTTATTTGTGCACACTGCAAGCAGAGGAATCAAACTTAAAACTTTCAGGTGGCTTTTAACAGAAATCTGCCCATTCAGCTATGTCAGAGTTCTGCCATGATGGCTGCCTGACCTCTGAACAGTTGATATTTTAGGATCTGCTGTATATTTGATATATCAGTCGCTTCTAATATCTCTGTGTTCTGCTTGGTTGCCATTTGCTTGCTTGGGAGCCAGCAGCCTCTGTGATATTCCTTGGTAGGGGATTTTTACATCCATAAATAAGCAATAAACATGATTTATAATTGATGACTCTTTCCAAAAGGTGACTTGTTAAGAGGCACATCCTAGCATGCATATTCAAAGGGCAGTTTAATGCCAGTAAAAATTGATTTCCTCTCAGCTATATGAATGATGTCTTGCATTGCATAATTATTAATTATTCTTGAGGGCATTGAAGTGCCAAATAGATGTATTTTACTTCTCATTTGTTTATCTAGTAGAGTACAAATGCAGTATTTCTGAATGAAAAGTGCTAGCTATGAGAGAAACATTCTAACAGCATACAGAGTACCATTTCTTTTAATTTAAGGGAAAATGGTTGTTGTTGTGTGCCCTTAAACTATTTCTCATTTCTGACTTACACTCATCCTAAAGCAGTGGTTCCCAACCTTTTTTTGACCAGAGACCACTTGACCAGAAACCACTTTGACCAGGCACCACTCTCCAACATCAGTACCAAAAGGGTTACGAATCAGTTTTTGGTCAACTTTAATTTGATTTGGTTATTTGGGGTGCTGATTCAGAAAATGGTATTGGATAGACCACATCGGCTCTAGTTTCTGATACAGAACATATGCCACCCAGTAGTTGCGACAGAAAACCATATGGTTTTCTGCTTGCCTGCAGAAAACACTATTTAATAATCTAGAACTGATGTGGTCTATCCAAGGGGGCAAGGCTGGTCAGCAACAGGGAAGGAGTGGCAGGCAGTGTGAAAGGAGCAGAAATAAAATTAAAAAAATAAAGAGGAAGGAGGCTCACAGACCAGATTTTTGTCCTCGCAGCCCACTGGTGGTCCATGGCCTACAGGTGAAGAACCACTGCCCTAAAGCAACCACAACATGGGGTTTTATGAGATTTAGAATGAGCAACGTGTCCAGAATGAACCAGTAGGTTTCCATGGCCAAGTGCAGATTCAAACCCTTTCAGAAAACAGGTATTATGTGGGTAGAGGTAGTAATTATTAAAATAACAGTAGTTCTCTTTCACTGCTTTTTATTGTACAGTTTCCTTTATTATGTATCTGTCCTAATTTTTATGAAGAAGCTCTTAGGCCCCGTCACATTTTATCCTTGCAACAAAACTATAGGTTAGGTTGACATGAGATAGAAATTCCCCAAAGAGTATGTCCTAACTGAAAAAGGAGATAAGTTCTTCTCCTCATCTCCCAATCTCCTGGCATTGACTAGGGCTGCCAGACTGAAAATGGAAGAGGGCTCCTGTCACTGTAATGATTCTGTTCAAGATTGAATTTCAGAAGTCTACTGCTTGCCATCTGATTGCATGAACAATACCTCTTGAAATTTCCCCTTCTTCACAAACATTAAAAGTAGAGGGATGTAATCCTTTACTAATTTTCATCTTCCATGTTGTTGAAGCCTATTCACAATTCAGGGCTTACTATGTACAAAATTCAGACCAGGTTGTTTTGTGCAGAAACCAACATGGAAAACATTTTCTGTGTGAAATATAATATTCCCATGCAAAAGTATTATTTTTTATGTAGAAAAACCTGGTCCCTGTATACAAAATGTTGTTTTTATATGCAGATCAACCACCTGTGACTTTTACATAGACTAAGTCTCCAGTTACAGTCTTTTTAAAAACAGAAACAACCTTTTCTGTGCAGAAATGTTATTTTTTTTGCACAATACTGTAAAGGAAGGAAAATTCTGCACCCCAGAATTCTGAAAGATAATAATTATTTCAGGAAACAGAAACTGGGATGCAAAACACGAGTAAGGGACATTTTGAGAAATCACTTGTTCTTTGCCAGATCTTCATGCATCCCACTTTGAACCAAAACTGTTGTGAAAGGGATACTTTGCTTCAATAAGCAATTGTTTCTGTTCTTTGACATTTACTTCTACAAGGAAACTACATTCATCTCACATGAACCGCTAAGGATGTGATGCTAAAAAGCTGACTTTCTGAGGTGCAGTGAAATCCCCTCTGAATATACTATAAACTATAAAGAAGATCTCCCATTTGTTAAACCCTACCCTCATAGTACATTCTGAGTAAAACATGGAACAGATTCACAGCCCAACTGGAGACCCTTCCACATAGCCATATAACCCAGAATATCAAGGCAGGATATCCCACAATATCTGCTTTGAACTGGGTTATCTGAGTCCACACTGCCATATATTCCAGTTCAAAGCAGAAAATGTGGGATTTTATTCAACTGTGTGGAAGGGACCTGAGAACTACCAGCTACCACTAGTCTGTTTTAGTTAATTATATGGTGAAGAAAAATACATGTTCCTTACATGAAAATTGCATCTTCAGCCTAGAGCCCCTGTCATCTTCTGATGTTCCTTTTATCTTTTTGTACAGATTGTTTCACAGAGAAAACTCTCAAAATCTTTATTGAAACACGGGAACACAGCGGGGAAATCTTCCATAACGGTAGGTCCATCTGAAGTGCTGTTCCTTCTTCCCGTTTACCTCAGAGGACTTCAGCAACATATACTTTTTCTATCCATGTTTAATTATAAATGCTTCATTTTTGCTGAAGTGTGCCCCTTTCATCCTAAGAACTGAGAGGAAAACCACATTCTACTCGTCAAAGCAGGAGTGAGGATTTGGCGAAAGGCTAATTTGGAAAGGACTTGAGGGACACATTTCACTAGTGGGTGGGTCTAAGGATATGGTATGGTGCCAAACAGAGTAGATGGGGTCATGTGCAATGTGTACCAAGTAGGACATAGGCACAGCACATGAGACAAGGCAAGGCTCCACTCCATTCAAGAAATAACAGAAGAACCTTTTGTGCACATGTGGGACCCATGAATATTAAACATTAACAAGAGTATTTTTGTTCAGAACTTTATGTGAAAAACATTATTATAATTTTCTTGACTAACTAAATAAAGGTAGTCCCCAAGTTATGAGGCTCTGGGTTGTTTTAGGTTTTCATGGCAGGCATCCTCAGAGGTCACAATCTCTGAGGATGCCTGCCATAGATGCAGGTGAAACATCAGGAGAGAATACTTCTAGAACTTGACCATACAGCCCGAAAACCTACAACAACCCAGTGATTCCAGCCATGAAAGCCTTCCACAACACAAGATAGTCTCTGTTGGTTTGTTCTTCAGTTGAATTTGTTTGTAAGTCAGAACAGATACATTTTTTCAGTGTAAATCCAGAGATAGATAGATAGATAGATAGATAGATAGATAGATAAACTTTGGATAAACACCCCTGTGATGTTTATTTTGCTGTCTGTGCCCCTGTTTAGAAGATTTCACCGCATTTTCTGTCCCTGTGATTATTGGATTTTGAAAAAAAATTGGCTTGTTGTGATAACAAGAATTGGTGATGAAGCTTCTGTTGAGACACCTTTTCCCCACAGTAACTCTTTCAGGAGTGAATTTCCCTTCCAAGGGGTAGATTTCTCTCACTTCTGGTCAACTCTGGTCTTGACTATTAATCATTTGTAAGTTGGGTGTTTGTAATTGCCTGTACTGTATTTACATTGGCTAAGTATATTTTTTACAGTGTAAAGTCAAGAGGTCAGTTATTAAAATAAGATGGTGACACACAGAGGCGGCCCTAGGTAATTTTCAATGGTAAGCAAACAGTATCCCCCCCCCCCCCCCCCGCCAACCAATCACTGATATATATTTTCTGTTTGTCGTGGGAGTTCTGTGTGCCATATTTGGTTCAATTCCTCATTGGTGGAGTTCAGAATGCTCTTTCCTTTTAGGTGAACTATACATCCCAGTAACTACAACTCGCATATGTCAAGGTTTATTTTCCCCCAAGAGCGCCTCAAGAGCGCCCCTGGGCAAAATCAACTATACTGCAAATGCTTACTTTGCGTAATGGGTTGAGCTACCCCTGGTAACACATACATCTAAGGAGGTGAAATGTATTGACTTCCATGCTAAAATAAACCTGCTTTGTTGTTTAATGGAGCTCCCTCATTACTTATGGTGAGCATCCGTGACTGCCATGTGTTTGTTTTAAGGATAAGTATAGCTGGACCTAGTTACCTAATTTTTAATGAGGCACCAGACTGTTTTAATTAGTTTGGATTCAATTACCCTTTTTCTGATTGCTAACTAACCAAGCAGATGGTTTTTGGTCAAAGTGGCACCTTTAGCTTATATAAAGGTAAAAAGCAAATATGAGGCAAATCTGTCTTGGATCTCACCATTTATGTCTCTTGGGGAAATATTATTCTTACTCATGTGAATTTCATAGCTTCTGAAACTTGGAAATGGCCAATAAAATATGTAGTCTGTGATGGAATTACTGGCAGGCCTGTCATCAAAAAGAACTATTTTCTTTTCTTTCTTTTCTAATTATATAGCATAAGAAATTATCTAATCATTTTTTATAATATTATAATATGGCCATAAAATGTAACATTAAGATTCTCGGAAGTTGTAATGAGATATACAAGGATATATAACCTAAATAAAAGAAGCCCGTTGATTTGTAGCAGACTGTGCAAATGGGATTAGCATGTATGAGCTGGCCCACTTGCCTGGAGTAACAGATTTATTTAAACCAGAAGGAACAGTCAAATGTTCAGTAACGTTGCTTACGATATACTGTGTAAATGAACTAAAGAAAATAGAACCATACATGCACAAAAGATAGAAAATATAAACTTTAATTTTGAAGTTTTTTTTTTAAAAAATACATTCTTATATCTTAAATATACTTCAAACATTTCTGTACTCCAAAGATAGATGTGACCTTCTTCTGTTTCCTGCCAAACTGATTTGGTTTTCAATTCAGGATCATTTCTTTTTGGTCCAGGCACTGAAAAACAAATACTGAAATACTATATGAATTGTCTCCAAAACTGAATTGCCACCATAATATTGAGAGCTGGGTGAACTCCTCTCTAATGTGTCCAGAGGAGAGTGACTAAAATGATCAAAGGTCTGGAGAACAAGCCCTATAAGGAGAGGTTTAAAGAACTGGGTGTGTTTAGCCTGCAGAAGAGAAGGCTGAGAGGAGAGATGATGGCCATGCATAAATATGTGAGGGAAACTCATAGGAAAGAGGGGGCAGGCCTGTTTTCTGCTGCCCTGGAGACTAGAAATTAGAACAATGGCTATAAAACTACAGGAAAAGAGATTCCACCTAAATATTAGGAGGAACATCCTAACTGAGAGAGCTGTTTAGCAGTGGAACTCTCTGCCCCAGAGTGTGGTGGCGACGCCTTCTTTGGAGACTTTTGAACAGAGACTGGATGGCCATCTGTTTGGGGTGTGTTGAATGCAATTTTCCTGCTTCTTGGCAGGGGGTTGGACTGAATGGCCCACGAGGTCTCTTCCAAATCTAAATCTCTAACTTGATCAACCATTTTCACTTTCCTATACCCTCAGTGGGCCCTACCAATGCACCCAGCAGTGACCAGGAATTGATTTTGAACTTTATTTTATTTCTTGTTGCTTGGAGGTAGAACCTGCCACAAAACAGTATTTACTGCAAAACAACATACTCTTCAATAACTACTTTTTTGTTTAGCAAAAAACACGTTTATCTTTCAAATGGGATATGAATGGGGATCTGGATGGGCCAAGTACTGCAGCTAAATTGCATGATTTGCATCCTTGTAATGCTGCATAAAGATGACCAAAAGTGAGATTATTTTTTCCAAACATTTGAAATGTTCAGCTATTTTTATGGGTGAGTGGGCAGAAGGCTACACTGGCTGGTAGCATTCTAAATTCTGGATATAAACATCCAAGTTATAAAAATTTGTAGCGTCCTATCATTTTTTTCTAATTATCTAATTATCCTTAAATGGATGAAAGAGGCAGTGAAATATACTTGCTAGCCATAGTTCTAGTTTATATGCCTTGAGCCTAACAAATTATATGGGCAGTTGGCTAATTGGCAGTTGATGCGTCATGTGTAGCTTCCATCACCATTTTATCTGGCTCCACGTGATCCTTTCAAACATTAATTAAAGTGTAATAAAAAAATTAGAAAATCTCTGTGTTAATGATAAATTATATTGAAAGTTTCAGATTGTGTATGTGAGTATATGTTAGGCATGAAGATATGGTGGTTAGGTCAAATGGGAGTTCAAGTCCCATTAAACCTAGGGCCCATCCAGACAGGGCCTTTAGTGCGGGAACTCCGGTAATAAAGGAGGGGTTGTCCAGACAACGTTCTGGACAGTCCTACATTAATTTGCTACAAACCAGGAAACCCCTGGTTTGTAGGGAATTAATTTGATAGTGGATTTATTCTGCGCCTTCTTGGAAGGTGTGGGATAAGTGCACTATTTCTGGGTCTGGGCTGTAGAATACTGCAGTCCAGACAGTATTCCCACAGTTTATCGGGCTAAAAAAAGGTCCGGTAAACTGTGGGAATACCCACCCTCCTCCCTCCAAGCTCCTAGATGCCTTAGAACACTAAGAAAAACTTATGTGGTCTCCTTAACAAGCCCTGGTGAGCAATCTCGGCATGTAGAAATGATCCGCCAGAAAGGGGGGGGGGGGAAGGAAAATGCACTGGTAGAGCTAATCGGGGCTTCTAATGGAGGACACATAAGTTTTTCTTAGTTTTCTAAGGGGTTTGGGGACTCAAGGGGAGGGGAATAGGGCCTCCACACATGTGGACAACCCACCCCAGAAGGTATGTGCTTTCTGGGGTGGGTATGGACAGGCCCCGAGAAATATCGGTGTGTTTTTAACATGGGTGCTTTCGGGACAAGGGCAAGGGCCTGTCTGGATCCAATCCAAGTAGCTACCAAATCTAACAGTAAGGAAGGATGGGAGCTTCAGTCCAATATCTGGAGGGCTACATGTGTCCTATATGTATCAGGGTGAGTGTCACGATGAGGCACCATCTGGTAGCTGCCTCAGGCCATAGATCGCACAAGGGTTTCTATTCTCCACACTGGTGTTCCCATTCGGTACTCCGGTGTGGTAAAGGAAGTTATCTTGCTCACAGTGTACAAATAAGAATCAGTTAAGATTGGCTGTTGCATGGGGATGTGTGGGATGCACCTTCTTGTCCTTTACTTCAGACAACAAAATGCTTTGGGCCAGCCCTGTTTCCTGTTGTATATAACACCTTAGCTATAGCTCTTGAGGACATATGCTCTACCACTTGTGACGCTCTCACTGCTAGAGGATGCCCTATTTATTCCAGAGTCTGCATCAGTGAGGATGTCAGTTTCTGTCAGAATTAACTTCTGCAGACCGTTGTCTGGGAAACAGTGGCGCCCAAGAGTACAGATATTGGATATCCGTGCTTTAAATTATATTGGTATTTGTGTTTTGTTTCTGGCAAGAGAGCTGTCACATTTCAGCAGCCTGACAGAGCTTCCTATTCTAGCTTCTCTGTACTTGCACATTAGTCAATGGCACTGTTCCAGATTTCTTTCTCCCCTCCGCTTAAACAGAACTGTCTTTCCCCCCTCACTTAGGTGATTGCTGAGGAGTTATCTGGCAATGATGACTATGTTGAACTTTCCTTCAGTGCACGGAAATTAGATGACAAGGTAAGCCGGCAGTTTGACGCTAACTTTACGGAAAGACATAAGAATGCGACAAATGTGATTTAATATGATTTAGTAAGACATTCCCTCCAGCAGCTATTTTGAGAACGGCAATGTTATTAAATAAAACTGAAAATCTCAGATCAATGCTCATAATGAGGCTTTCCTCAAGTTGCATAGTAATTAGGGAAAGTCCCAAAGGAATGTAATTAAGACCAAGACAATTTAATTATGCTGAGACCTCATGTATTTAAGATGCCTCCAATCACACAAGTCTGTTTTTACAAGCCATCAAAGACACAACATTCAAGGTTGGCATCTTAGAATATAAATTGGGGAACACTTGGGAAATAGTTTTGAGAGTGGGTTGTTGCTGTTTTTCTGGGAGGTGTTGCTCCTTGTGTGTGTTTGACAAAAGTTTTTGTCCTTCAGCCATAAAGCTAAATTAAGAAAAGGGCCTTCTATTCAAGGACATACTTATTTGCTCTAGAGTTTGGCAACTGACTGTTTTCATATGGGGTTTTGGAGAATCAGGGCACATATACAATAGCTGAACTCCTGTATGAAGCTCCACATATGTATTTGTACATCACACCATAGTAAAGAGGTGCATGCGGCACTATTGCTTATTGCTAGGGAAGGGAGTTAGATGGGAGGCAATTCAAACCATGGAGAAGCAGCTGGTCTTGGTGTGTGGGGGCGAGTAATAAGGTTGCACTCTAACATGGAGCACCTGCCTTTTCTTCCCCCTGGGAGCCCAGAGCAGCCAGGTCTGTTTGTTCACCTCCTCCTTCTTTTTCCTCTTTGGCTGTATGCAATAGTAGTAAGAGTTTCTGCCGAGCATGAAAGGCAAGAGAATAGCTCAATGCTTGCTTACGATTCCAAAGGGGACTTCTGGGCACATTAGCTGCATTTACACATGCTTATGTCATCAACAGGATTCCAGCCAATCCTTTTCACTGGAGGCTGAACTACTTTCTTTAAAAGCCCTGATCTTGTAAATAGATTGCAGGGGGATATACTATTTAAAAGGGGCCCCTGGTGGCACAGTGGGTTAAAGAGCAGAGCTGCTGAGCTTGTTGACCGAAAGGTCGCAGGTTCAAATCTGAGGAGCAGCGTGAGCTTCCACTATTAGCCCCAGCTCCTGCCAACCTAGCAGTTTGAAAACATGCAAATATGAGTAGATCAATAGGTACCGCTCCAGCGGGAAGGTAACGATGCTCCATGCGGTCATGCCGGCCACATGACCTTGGAGGTGTCTACGGATGGCTCTTCGGCTTAGAAATGGAGATGAGCACCACACCCCAGAGTCGGACACAACTGGACTTTACCTTAACCTATACAATTAAATAGACTTCTGGGCACCTCATTAAAATCAGGTGAACTTCTGGCAGTTTCCAGTTGTGGTTGGATGAAAGCTGGTGGTTGTGATTTTGGATACAACCTCCCACCCCAAGATTGAAGGGATCTTGAGGGAATGAGCAAGCTTCCAGGGCTCCCACTGTTTTTCCACTGGGGTTCAACCTACTCTGAGTAGCCCTTGAAATTGTCCATCATAATACATTGTATAGAGAGGATTTAAATGTCCTGTAAATCACAGGAGCAATGCTATGTTGCCAAGTATTTGAATAGTGGTTTTCAGAAGAGCACTGCTGTAGTTATTGATCACCACTCAAACTAGATAAGCCTGCTGTGAGTTGTTGAAGTACAAGGTGAGCTAATTTATTAAGGTATCCATCAGACCTGCAGAAATTGTGCTGTTGGTGGGATGTGTGCTCTTAAATCAGGTAGGCCTCATATTTTAAGACAACATATCCCAATATTTCTCACCATTGACCATGCTGGTTAGAGCTACTAGGACTTGGAGTCCAACTACATCTAAAGAGCCACTCTTGGCTTAAGTCTGTTACAATGCACCCCAATCCATCAATTCCTGAGGCAAAACAGTAACTTTTCCAGGCTCTGGAATCAGGAATCATATAGGCTGGAGATTCCGGTATACTAGCTTGAGTAGTATGTGCCTTGCAGCCAAAGGCAGAAAGCAGTTATGGAAGCCAGAACCATTGGGAGGGAAAATGAGTTCTGTTCACATGGGAGGAATTATGAATACATGCAGCATTTGCCTGCATAGGTTTTATGTGATTAGCAGTAGCTAATCTAATTAAAGCTGCCAGAAATATTTAGGTTGGCAGAGTGTAATGGATTTGTAATTTAACTAAGGTGTAAAGGTTAATAGCATCCCTAAGTTGGGGATCCTTAATCACTCAAAACATTTAGGACCTTGGTTTTGTTACTCGATTGAAAGGCAAATTGGGAAGGGAACTTCTTGTTGTTGGCCTGTTTGACTTTTCAGAAGTGAGTTTAAGCAGCTATATTTAGGTATACTTTAAAAAATTGAGCACAAATTCATAGTAGAATACCTTATGGTTTTCTGGTTATGCAAAAATAAAAGTGCTTCTAAATACAAAGGAGCAGGTGCTCTAATAGTTGATGTTCCTTTTTTTCTACAAATATACTTCAGAATCTGGGAGAAACAATGCCCTAACAGGCAAATGGTTCTCATTTAAATTCATCAGTTTCTCACTCTTTCATATTTTGGGAGGACCTCTACACAAACAGCACTGAAATTGAGGCACGTGTACATCAACAGCATTCTAGCAGATTGGATCCATGCATTGGCTCCATTCAGCCAGTCTCTCCTTTTAAAATAATGTTGTAGTGTACCCAGAGGCGGCCCTCTGGGTACACTACAACATTATTTAAATGGTAAGCAAACAGTATTTTGGTGCCCCCACCCCCACCCCAACCAATCACTGATATATATTTTCTGTTCATCGTGGGAGTTCTGTGTGCCATATTTGGTTCAGTTCCATCATTGGTGGAGTTCAGAATGCTCTTTGATTGTAGGTGAACTATACATCCCAGTAACTACAACTCACATAAAGTCAAGGTCTATTTCCCCCCAAGACCGCCTCAAGAGCGCCCCTGGGCAAAATCAACTATACTGCAAATGCTTACTTTGCGTAATGGGTTGAGCCGCCCCTGAGTGTACCCTTCTTTTGACTGTATCAGCAGAGCCTTTTTTGTAGGATAACCTGACTTACAGAAGCCAAAGTGGAAGTACAACATCCATCAACCCCTCCCAGCAATGAAAGTAATAATCCAACACATCTAGCCAGTGCCAGATAATGAACACAGTATAATATGATCTCTTTATCCACAGGCTCAGTATCCACAGTTTCCCTTTCCTACACTCCCTAAGATATTCCTCTTGAAAGTGTGTGGGGAGTGCATGTTCTTTAGCCTTCTCTGCCAAATAATGCTGGTGTCTCATTGCCCAAGATTCCATCACATCAAACCACAGCAGTTAAAGTGGTGTCAACTACATGCATTCTACACTATAGATTTTGTTTGTTTATTTATTTACAGCATTTTTATCCCACACTTTTCAGTCCAAAGACAACTCAGGGCAGCATACAGATTGGCAAAAAATAGATGCCACAACATACATGCATACATATAAATTAAAAATATTAAATATCACATAATTAAATCCATATAAAACCATTAAAACTATAATCATCACTTTGGTCCTCCACTACAATTCTGTGGTATTCCTCCAGCCCAAGCATACTATACAATAGCTCTGGAAGCCCTAGAGAGGCATCCTTCAGTGAATCATGGGGTCCATGAGCTCTGTCCACATCTCAGTGATGCTGATGTCCATGCGTACATATGGCATGAGTCAAAACTAGCAATAGAGCAGCGAAATAGACAGCAGATAATAAATGGTTTCCCAGGGCAACTATGCATGTCACTATACATGACAGGAGATATATATATAGCAGTATGGGTGACTTGTCATAAATAGATGTGGATTGTAGTTATTTTGTTCTGAATGCCAAATTCTGTGTGGATGTTGAATCACAAATGACATACTTTTTCTTGGCAAAGTTTCCCCTGAATAGAAAAACAAAACAAAAAAAAACACATTAATATTGAAATAAAAGCTGATAGATCGTCACAGTAGTTTATTCCATTTTAATGTCACTATGGTTTTCAGACTGAAATAAGTTTTTCCAGGTTCTTATTGCAAAAAAAGTAATCATTGCACATCATATACATTGACGTTTCATTACTGACATGACATTATGAAAACATCACTAAAATATTACCCTGATAAATCCTTAATTTTTGTAAAGGAAACCTTCTAACAACACAGTATAAAGAACCATAGCCAAAGTTATTCAGCCCTGTTTTACCAACTCAAATATTGGGGGGGGGGGGGGGGGATAAGGTATTGAAACTTGCTAGATAAGAATGAGCAAATAAATATTTCTTTAAGTGTGGATTGTTTTAGATTGGTACTACGCAACAGTCATGTAAGAAACTTTGAAAATAACAGTATTCTAGAAACTACTTGTTACACCAGAAAGCACCAACATGTTCCTTCATCTGTTACATAATTTTTTCAATGTAACTTTATGGTGTTGCCCCCCCCCCCCCACATGTAACTTTGTTATTTGTAACTAGTTACTTGCATGCTCTGTTCTGCTGTCCTTTAACAGGGTCTAAGTATTTAAGATGAACATATGATTGAGGTTTCTCAGACAAAAGTTTCATATATTCTTTTAAATTTGATCTATAATGCCATATTGCCTCATTCACTGACACATTTGATTTTCCATCACACTTTTTGTGATAAAGAAGAAACTTCATTTACTTTGTGAGAGAATGTGTAAACATTTTTTCAGTTAAGTATATTTCACAGAACACAAAATCCTTCTATCTTATGCCAGGTGGCATATGACTAATGTCAAGATCATAATTCTTACAGTATACATGTGAAAAATATCTAACAAAATCAAGGAGTAATATCATAGTAAGGAGTGTGTTTGAACTAAATGGCCAGATTTGCAATTAGGGAAGAATCAACTGTGCTGAGAATTAGCCCCTTATGATTTTTCATCAAGTGAAAGAGCGACAACAAGAGAGAAATTCATATGCATAAGTGAGGACCTCATCAGAAAGCAAAGCATCCCACTTTGCCGGGCTTCTGGCAAGGAAAGAGAGAGCACTGGGGCGAATCTGTCACCCCGTGCTGAGCTCCCTCTGGCGATGCTTTCCCCAACACATGGGGAAAGTGTTGCCGTTACAGGGGGCACTGTGCTGGCTCCTGTGTTGGGGTGGAAGTGTCCGGCGACACTTTCACCCTGGTTGGGGGCATGGCCTATGCCGGATATCACACAATGTTGTGTGGTGTCCAGCGTCAGTCTCTGTTCCCTGTCCGACGAAGCTGTAAGAGTCTCCATGAAGAGGCAGGCACTCTCACCTCTGCCTTCCACTGCACAGATGCTGTGCTGTGTGATGTGGAACCTTTTTAAGGCCATCCTTTTGCAGAGATGGGCAACTTCCAGGACTCCTCACAACATCTTCATTTAGAAATGGAAATAATTGAACCATACAGATTTCTACAGACTTAAGCATTTTATGATGCTGTGTTAGATCTGCTTCATAGAACTTAAACAGGTGGAGCTTGATACAAAATGTTCCTGTGGCTCAGACTTTTTAATCAACAAGATCCTCTTCCTGGATATTATGATTTCCCAGTTCCCTCACCTTGTCACTAAGGCAGTATTCTCTCTATGCCCATTGAGCTCTCATTTGGCACTATTTTAGGAGGTCCAATGAGACCTGCAAAAAGATTTCTTTTCTTTCCTAAGTCTGTATTTATAGGCAATAACTTGTGGCCAAGTATGATTGTTTTGCAAGGGACTCAACCATGAGTATGATTGGCAGTCGGTCCATAGATGACTATGAAGGCCTAATCTGGATCCACATGGTCTTTCACAATGAGGATATAGATTTACAGATGGAGGGCAATCACAACAAAGGTTTGCTTGATGTACCATTCTCTTGATACATCACTCCCTTTTGCTCTCCATTCATGCCTCTTCAAAATCCACAGCATTGTTAATAACAATTGATCTCCAGTTAAAACGCTCAAGTGCCAAGGCTTCCGAGTTCTCTGTGTTTATTCCACATTAAATCTATCTTTAAATTTCTTTTGTTGTCCACCGAAATTCCATTTTCTGTTCTTGAACTGAGAATAAAATAACTGCTTTGGCAGACGGTGATGGGGCATTTGGACAACATGGCCACTTCATCAACATTTTCCTAAATATATTTTGTGCTTCTCTAAACCTCCTGAGTTTATACTGATGTTTCTCTCTTGTGTATTCATCATGCCATCTTCTGGCACTAACAAGACTGAGATAATTGTACATATGTATGATACAACAAGACAGAAGAAACAAGATTCTGGCTGTGTGAGCGAGGACTTCAGCAGCTTGAGAACACTTGGCTGTATCAAAGAAACGGCTCATATGGCAACAGCTGGGAAGCCAATTTAAAGTATCATATATACCAAGGCGTTTTTAAAGAAGAGTTGTGTGTCACCTACTGGAGACAAATGAACACACAACTTAATCAATGAACCAAAAATGTGGATTCAGATTAGAATCTATGCTCCCTAAAACTATCACATAATGAATGCAACTGTAATTGTATCTCTATATATGTCTGAATATCAGGATTGTAACGCAACACAGGCCTCACGTACCACAGTTTCATTATGCAGATGGTTTTATAGGAAATTGTCTAACCAGTTTGAACCTGAACAGTGACTACACAAACTGCAGCGCACTGATGCGCATTAAGGGTTTTATTTCCTGCACTTTTTTGGGGCTTGTTGTTTGACTGCTGCAATTTGAAGCTAGGGTTGAACTGTATTAAATAGTGTAGATGGGGGTCAGTGTGATATAGTGATGCAAAACTGTAGGAGAACAAGGTTCATATTCTCACTTGTCCATGGAAACCTAATTGGTGGCTTTGAGCAACTCACACTACCATGTTCGGTTTGCTCTCCAGGTACAAAGCTACTTACTAATAAACTAGATTTAGACTAGACAGCTCTTTATAGAGAAAACATTTAAATAGAGGTCCACGATTTGTGAAGTAAGAGACAGAACCATCCCGCCAAGGTGTTGTGAATGGACAGACTCACAAGGAAGTAGATATTTTCTTAGAAAACAAAGCAAAATGAATATTTATTTTTCTACAGTAGGTAGGGTTGTCACATTCCTTATTTGAGGTCTAAAAAGATGATCCTTTTTCAGTCTGGCAGGTGTCCCTTATTATACGGCAAGTGTTTGAACAGGTTTTTTTTTTAGTTTCACATAGACTGAACAAGATGCCAAAAAAGCCTGTATTTCAAGGTGTGAAGCTTTCATAAAGACAGGACTGTGTACATTATGGAATGTATGAATGTGGAGAATATGTCATTTTACAGAGAACCTGGCTATGTGAATGGAAATAAAACTTGCATTTGGTATTTAGGTAAAGCACAAAGGTTTTCACAGCAAATTTTTGATTATCATAAATTTTGACTGTCTCTTTTTGCTATTTTGAAAGTCTGGCAACACTAACACTAGAGACATTGTGTGGATTAAAAACTGTCAGGCCTCAATAATGAGGATTGATATATTTCAATTTCAGGATTTCTTCAGCAAATCTGACCCATTTCTGGAAATTTTCCGGATGAATGACGATGCCACCCAACAGCTTGTTCACAGGACTGAGGTAAGCTATGGACCAATTTTGCACTCAAGTGGGTACATCTGTGGCCTTAACCAGCAATAATAATTTTGAAAATTCAGCATTCCATGCCACAGAACATGTTTTATGTTCAGTTAGTTATTTTGGGGACTCAGCTTCTCCCTACATAATCTTACACACAGACACAAACTACTACTATTTGTGTCAGAAGTGAATTGAGGGTACAGTTGTAATGTATTTAAAAGCACAAATAAAATTAAAAACTTGGCATTATACTAAATGTCCTTTGACCAGAAGCTCTCCACTTGGAGTGCCTCTGGTGTCGCTGTAAGAAGGTCCTCCATTGTGCATGTGACAGGGCTCAGGCTGCATTGCAGTAAGTAGTCTGTGGTTTGCTCTTCTCCACATTCGCATGTCATGGACTCCACTTTGTAGCCCCATTTCTTAAGGTTGGCTCTGCATCTTGTGGTGCCAGAGCGCAGTCTGTTCAGTGCCTTCCAAGTCGCCCAGTTTTCTGCACGCCCAGGAGGGAGTCTCATCTGGTATGAGCCATCAATTGAGGTTCCGGGTTTTAGGCTGTCACTTTTGGACTCTCACTTGCTAAGGTGTTCCTGTGAATACCTCTGTAGATCTTAGGAAGCTATTTATTGATTTAAGGTATTGGTGTGCTGGCTGATATCTGAACAGATGATGGGCCGGAGATGTCACTTCCTTGGCCCTTTCATTATTGGCTGCTATTTCCTGACTTAAATCAGTGGTGCAATATTGACCAAATAATATAATTTCTCCAGTGGTGTGGGGCATAGACATCATGTGATAAAGTGGTATGTCTCATTAAGAGCCACATCCACTGCTTTAATGTGGTGGAATGTATTCCACACTGGGTATTTAGCAGCAGAGTAGCAAAGCACAAGGGCAGATGTCTTCCCTGTGTCTGGTTGTGATCCCAGGTTATGCCAGTCAGCCTTCCAAATTGCCCAGTCTTCTGTGTACCCAGTGGGGAGTCTCTCATTAAGTATCAGCCATGGGTTAAGGTTCCGGGTTTGAGCCTACCACTTTGGACTCTTGCTTACTAAGGTATTCCTGCGAGTATCTCTGTAAATCTTAAAAAGCCATTTCTTGATTTAAGGCATTGGCATGCTGGCTGATATCCGAACAGGGGTGGATTGAAGATGTCACTGCCTTGGTCCTTCATTAATGGCTGCTACAAACTACTAGCAAAGATGCTCAGACATATGAGAGAAGCCTCCCCGCAGGATCGTAATACATCCAGGCGTTCCCTGGACAATGTCTTTGCAGATAGCTGATTCTCTCACAGCAGAAGTGACTTGCAGCATGCAACCGAACAAACTAGTACTAGTACTACTAAACATGCTCAGGAAGAAATTTCTTATTTGATGTTCAAGCTGTCATTTCAGTTTCTGTCCTAATAATTAGGAGGCTCATTTTACTCATCCAAATTGTTTTCTTTGTGAGCTTTATAAGAGAACCTAATTACAAAAATAAATGTTTAGAATGCCAGAGCCATTTCATAACAAGAAGTACACTCAAATTACACTAAATCAATTAACATTGCTGAACATAAGCTCACATAAAAGCAACAATGAAAAATTTCCCATACTCGTTTGTGGAAAACTTTATATAATAGACCTTCATTTGTATGCCGTTATTATTAGTTATCATGTTAGATTTGAATTATGATTATGTGTCCTTTCTCTTCTTTCCTAGGTGGTGATGAATAACTTAAACCCTGCCTGGAAGGCATTTAAGGTGTCTGTAAATTCACTCTGCAGTGGAGACCAGGATCGCAGACTAAAGGTTTGTGATATCTGTTCATGCAGGAGTTTGCATCTGGAAGTGTCTTCTTCAATTAAAAAGTGCTATTTCTTTTTTAAAAAACAACATCGCTTCCTTCTATGTTTCTATTTAAGGCACATCATCTTGCAGATTTATATATGCTCTGACCATCTGAACTAAACATTCACATAGCAATGTGTTGCCTTAATGTTTCTGCAAAATTATTGTAAAGGTCTTTTAATGCAAGAGCAACTCAGACTAAATAATTGAAGTATCTCAGAAAGCAAAAAGGAAAAAAGAAAAGAAAGAAAAGAATTCCCTGCATGTTTGGATTGGGATTTGCGAACAGGCATCTGAAAAACCAATTTCATTCAGACCAGGGAGCTGCTGGATATAATAACTTAGCGATCTTATCCTATCATTTCATCTCTAACCACTTTAATACAAGAACAGTATTCTTGGTCCTCCATCTGGTGAAATTTTAAAAACCCAACCAAGCCCTACTGTTTGATTCAACTATTTGGTTTTGTTGTTAGTCCTGCCATTCCCTGCCCTGCTGGCTGAGGTGATGGGAGTTGCAGTCCAACACACTCAGATTATATTAATTTTGGGAAGGCTGTTTCATTTATTTGTGAATATAAGGCATTGCTCTTGAGAATGAAAACTGTTATGAAACGTAGTGTGAACAGCCATTGCACACTTCTATATTTCAACTGCAAAGTCTTGCCTACCTATATTCAAGGATGGGCAAAAGAGAAGCTGTTAAGTATATTTTTCATCAGGGCTGAGGGCTGGAGTTTGCTATCAAGATTTCTCAATGCAGAAGAAACTTCTTTTCCATTCTACACCCCACTCTGGCCCCCAGCCATCTCTTTAATTTTAATTCCATCTCTATGATAAACCTTGAGAAACTTTCTCCAATTTTGAAGGGAAGACTGTGGCCGGATCCAGACAGGCCTTTATCCGAGGAGAATCCATGTTTTAAAAACACTGATTTTCCTGGGGGCCTGTCCACACCCACCCCAGAAAGCACACACTTACTGGAGAAGGTGTCCAGACGTTCTCTCAGGACTAGCCCAAGAGAATGTCTGGAGGCCCTCCCTCCTCCCCCCAAGCCCCCAGACCCCTTAGAAAAGTAATGAAAACTTACCCGGCCTCCATTACAGGCTTCGGCCAGCTCTCCCAGCACATAGAAATGATGCGCCAGGAGAGTGGGGGGAAGGGAGGAAAATGCCCCATCCCCCGCTCTCCTGGTGCGTCATTTCTACATGCTGGGAGAGCTGGCCGAAGCCTGTACTGGAGGACGGGTAAGTTTTCATTACTTTTCTAAGGGGTCTGGGGGCTTGGGGGGGAGGGGGTGGGTATTCCCACAGTTTACCGGTCTTATTTAGCTCAGTAAAGTGTGGGAATACTGTATTGTTGAAGGCTTTCATGACTGGAATCACTAGGTTCTTGTGGGTTTTTTCGGGCTATATGGCCATGTTCTAGAGGCATTTCTCCTGACGTTTCGCCTGCATCTCACCTCTGAGGATGCTTGCCATAGATGCAGGTGAAACGTCAGGAGAAATGCCTCTAGAACATGGCCATATAGCCCGAAAAAACCCACAAGAATCTTGTGGGACTAATGTCTGGCCTGCAGTATTCTGCAGCCCAGAACCGGAAATAGTGGGTTTATCCTTCCAAGAAGGCATGGAATATACCCACTATCTAATTAATTCGCTACACACCAGGGTTTTACTGGTTTGTCACGAATTAACTCAGAATTGTCCAGAACGTTGTCTGGACAGCCCCTCCTTTATTGCAGTAGATACCGCAATAAAGGTACTGTCTGGATGGGCCCTGTATCACAGTTCATTGGATGTTGGGCCTGGCAATTCTACTGGCTCTGAAGTGCAGTGTACCATCAGAAAGAGATAGTCCCATCACTCTTGGATTGGAAAAGGGTGAAGAGGGTTTCTCACAACAAGGTAATCTTTGATGTAAGCAGAGAGATTTTTTCTATGGCCCCAATGTATAGTAAATTATGAGACATTCTCCCTATCCCCTTCATGTCAGTTTTTTTACCAGTCATATCCATAACTATGCCTGGCAAGCAGTTCCACCAAAATATGTGGTCTCTTATAATGTTTTGATGTCCAAATTAGTTGTTGATAGAGATAAAGATAAAGAACCCATTGCTTCTAATCCTAGAATCAAAAAGTCTTGATGTATAAAAGAGTGGATACAGAAGGGATCAAAAATTAGACTTAGTGCAGTTATGCGGCCAACCCCCCCCCCCCAAGTTGTTAGATGTCAAGTTCCAGCAGCCTACGTCAGTTTAGCCAATATTGAGGTATGCTGGATTACAGTCCAAGTGCAGGCAGTCCCGAGTTACAAACATCCGACTAAAATGATTCATAGTTAAGAACGAGGGTGAGACAACAGGAAGTGAGAGAAATCTACCCCCTGAAAGGGAAATTGACTCCTGGAAGAGTTATCATGGGGAAAAGGTGTCTCCACTGAAGCTTTCTTACCAATCCTTGTTTCCAAAAGAAGCCTAATTTTTCAAAAGCCAAAGCACAGGGACAGAAAATGAGGCGAAATCTTCTGAGCAGAGGCACAGACAGCAAAACAAACATCACAAAGGTGTTAAAAATTCCCTATCCAAAACTAATTATTAGGCTTGGGTAACCACGGAAAAATTTGGTTCTAAACTCGTTTCGTTTTTAGGGGGGCCCTTGCGTTTCGTTTTTTTAAAGAATTCTGAAATTTTCCTTTAAAAAAGTTCGAAATATACGAAATTTTGTAAAATTATGAATCGATTCGTTAATGGCGGACGCGATTGTGCAATATGCTAAAAAATCCTCCAAATGGGACAGGAGGAACTTCTGAAGCTTCCCTCTCCCTCTGCTGTTGACTGTTGGTGTGATAATTTATTTTTTATCACTGATAAAACAAACAACAACTATAAAACTTGCACCAGACATACGGAAATAATTACGAAACAATTACGAAACAATTACGAAACAATTTCGAAACAATTTTGAACCAATTACGAAACAATTACGAAACAATACGAAATAAATTGGAAAAATTGTTTCGATTTTTAATTACTCCTCACAGTAGTCCTGCATGGCTCAATATTGGATCGTAAGCTAATTTAAATATGAATTAATAACGAATTACGAAATTAACGAACGAAACCACCCAAGCCTACTAATTATATATATGTGTGTGTGTGTGCATCTGGAGTTAATACTTAAAAAGTACATATTCCAAGTTACATATAAATTCGGCTTCAAAATGAACCTACATAATGGATCTTGTTTGTACTTTGGGGGCTGTCTGTATACCTAGTAGGGTATGATTCCCACCTCTGGGCGAGATGAGAAAGAAAAGCATCTGAATAAAAAATTCCTTTAGGTGATGTCCAGAATTTCTATCAGTTTCAATGAGGGGAAAAAAACTGCCCCTTCTGTCATGAAAATTGTTATTAAAATTCCCATATGCATTGCAAATAATGGGTCAGATTAATTACTGCTATAGATTCGGGTCAATTAGTATGCATCTAAAGTGCTTTGAAGATGAAAGGACTGTGTAAGTGATGTCTATTAATGGTTCTAATAGCTTGGATTTCTCCAGAGAGGTTCTATCAAAGAGATAAAATAGCTGCAGAGTAACGCAGTTCACTTGGGTTCTCCAAGGACTATTCTGTTTTCAAACACCAGCAGTTTGAAGGCAGCAGGCTGCTCTGAGAGGCTACTACCCCTGTCAGGATGAGGGCATTCGAAGGCATCACACTTGTGCTCTCGCTCGAGCTTTGCTTGGATGACTTTTGCAGGCTAACAGGTATTTTCAGCCTGACAGCATCTTTTTCTTCAGTTCACTGACACAAGCATGCTGTGTTTCCAAAACATGGCAGTTACAGCCTCTTGATATGGTGAAGAAACAGAGCTACATGGGCAAAAACTGCAGGAAGTAAACAAAATGATTGGCATTGGACTTTTCATGCCCTGAGACTATGAACTTTTGAAAAGGCCAAGGGGTTCCAAATGTAGTTTCTGATCCTGGTTTGTTTTGGGCACATGAGAAAGGAACCAGTGTTCAAAAGTGAGCGCATTAGGATAGCTTCCTACATAAAAGTTGGAATGCTTCTGCCTCTGATTTCTTTTTGGGTTCATTGGGATATATGGGTGGGTAAACTCTGCCTTCCAGGCAATCTAGAAGTGGAGAAACACAGCCATAGCACAAGTCTGCCGTAGCTGTACTGGTTACTAGGCCTGGGTAACCACGGAAAAATTTGTTTCTAAAATCGATTTGTATTTGGGGGGTTTTTTTGTTTCGATATTTAAAATAATTACAAAATTTTCCTTTTAAAAAGTTCGATATTTACGAAATTTCGTAAATGGTAAAAAATTAACAAATTGATTTCCGAAACAATAACGAATCGATTCGTTAATGGCGGACGCGACCGCGAAATACGCTAAAAAACCTCCAAAACCTTCTGAAGCTTCCCTCTCCCTCTGTTGTTGACTGTTGGTGTGATATTATAATTTTTTTTCACTAATTAAACCATAAAACTGGCCCAGACATGCGGAAATAATAACGAAACGACCTCAAAACAATAACGAAACGAATACAATATCGAAATACGAAGCATTTACAAAACGTTTTTGAAAATTCGTTTTTTTTAATAATTGCTCCAGAATGGTTCGTTATCGTTTTGTAATTGAAAAAATTAACAAATTATTAACGAATTACGAATTAACGAAAGGAAACCGCCCAGCCCTACTGGTTACAAGCGAGTGTGGCGGCTAGATTACTCATCAGAGCATCATACAGGGAGCATGCCACCCCCCTGTTATGTCAGCTCCACTGGCTGCTGATCCACTTCCGAGCACAATTCAAAGTGCTGGTTTTGACCCAGTGTACCTGTCCGAACGTATCTCCTTCTACGTCCCATCTCGGAGTTTAATATCTTCTGGGGAGGCCCTGCTCTCAGCCCCGCCTTTATCACAAGTGAGACTGGTGGGGACGAGGCACAGGGCCTTCTCGGTGGTGGCCCCTCGCCTGTGGAATGCGCTCCCCCGGGGAAATTAGGTCATCAACATCCTTCTTCTCTTTCAGAAGGAAGCTAAAGACCTGGATATGGGACCAGGCCTTTGGGTAAGCTGGCAGATAGATAAAAGACAATGACAACCAGAGTAGGAAAGGACAATGACAATGCTGGATGGATTATAGATTTATGAATTGACGAACGTTGACCACAAGATGATTCTATTGCTGCTGTTGTTTTAATTTAACTGTTTAAATTAGTTTTAACTGTCGTCATTATATTGTAATTTGTATATTGTATTTTGTGAATTGTTGGGCATCAAATTGTGCCTTTTGTAAGGCGCCCTGAGTCCCCCCTAGGAGGTTGAGAAGGGCGGGGTAGAAGCACTCCAAATAAAATAAAATAAAATAAAATAAATAGATGGAAAGAAGCATGGCAGTTATTAACATTTTAATCTATCTTACACCATGGTATCCAGTGGATGACTAGTAAATCAGTGGCTGATTTTATTGGTGTATTTTTGTTGGCTGCTCAAAGTTGAATGAGATTGTATCCCTTAACCTGACCTTCCCACAGTGGTGCAATGGGTTAAACCCTTGTGCCAGCTGAACTGCTGACATGAAAGTTGACGGTTTGAATCTACAAGACGGGGTGAACTCCCATCTGTCTGCTCCAGTTTCCCATGCAGGGATGTGAGAGAAGTTCCACAGGATGGTAAAACATCTGGGCATCCCCTGGGCAACGTCCCTGCAAACGGCCAGTTTTCTCACACCAGAAACGACTTGCTGTTTCTCAAGTCGCTTCTGACACAGAAAAAAAAGTCTGACCTACTGAAATTGAAACAAAAATTCAGAGGGGATTCACTCCCCCACATGGCATGTATCCTATAGCTGCCCTTTCATGCAACTTCAGAGGGAATGGGGAAATATACTCATAAGTGACATGATAAATTGGAAAATGTGTCTGAAAAAAGAAACAAAGGCAAATAGATAAAGGGGTTCTTTAGTAAATTGCAAATATCAAAGCATCTGATAGAGATGCTTGCTGAGTAATGTACATCGCAATTTTCCAAAGACTGTGCATTTCTGCTCTTTGTTTATTAGTTTGTTAGAAAAGAGTGCCAGAACTAATTTAAATCTGACATTAGAAAGAGAGAGGGGACTACATTTATTACTCTGGAAATAATGGATATAAAAATATATGTGACAGATGTTTGATGTGAGATTATTCTTATTCATCGCTTTTCCTTTTTATAAAATCCAAAGATGATGCCTGACAAAAATCTCCTTTTTCATGTAGTACTGGGACCTAAGGCCTTTGTGCTAGCTGTTATTTCCTGTTTGAGATATCACTGATATAATCTTGAAATAGAAATGATAAAGCAAGTTCCTGCTTTTAAAAATAAGTATATTTTAATGCCTGTGGAAATCTTTCTTTATCTATTTCTCTCTTATAAAGCAAAGTGGAAAGCTCTTTATATCTTTTTCTCTCAGTTTGGTTTATGACAGTGTCTTGCAATGGACATTTTCATTTGTGACTATAAGTGTGCAGAGAGGGTTGGTTTATTTTCAGTAACCTCAAACAAACATAAGAAATGGCAAGCCACCTGAACCCTATCAGTCCTGCACTTACTGGAGCCTTGTTGTGAATTGAAATGGTTAGAATCAAGTGGGACGTATAGCCTGGGAAAGGCAGCATTGAATGTATATGGAATGCCTATTCTCTTTCTTCCCAATTATACAAACCTTACATTCATTTCCAAGGGTCTGGCTACAAGGACAGCAAAACAAGGGTATTGTTTCCTCAATAGGAATTTTGACACAAGGAACCATTGTTTTCTTTCCTTCAGTCTCTCAATTCGTAGCAGTAAAAAGAATGGAAAATAGTTTCTAGATCACTGATATTTCTTATGTTAACATTACCTTGATAACGTTTCCTCCCCTTTTGCTTTGAATGTCTAAACCAGTGGTTCTCAACCTGTGGGTCCCCAGATGTTTTGGCCTTCAACTCCCTGAAATCCTAAAAGCTGGTAAACTGGCTGGGATTTCTGGGAGTTGTAGGTCAAAACACCTGGGGATCCACAGGTTGAGAGCCACTGATCTAAACTGTATTTCAGAGTACTCAACTAAAGTTTTATATTACTGCAATGCTAGAAATCTGGAAATTAAAGGAACATTTCTGAGGGAAAATATCTTATTTTAGAGGGAGCAACATCTTTATTTTGCCTATGGCTAAAGCTATGCTCCTGGATAATTCAGAGTTTGTAAGGTTGCCAATACATGCCACGTTCTATAGGCTAGATTTCAGAAGAAGTAACACAAAATCATGTCTGAATGTTTCCTTCCTAAGAAACCCTTGTGAAATACATTGGGTTACCATTCGCCAACACACAACTTAAAGGCACATAGACATCCCTGTCCTATTCTGGAGGCAGGGCAGGCTTCTTGCAAAAATTGTCAAGTAGCCAGTCAGATTATATTTCCCTTTTCCCCAAATTCCCACAACCAACCAAGGATTGCTAACAGAACTAGGGCAGGCAGTCTGAGATCAACACAAAAATGATCAAACAAAGGGATTCATCTGTGGAAGTCCAAGAGAATAGTCCAGTAGTTCTCAACCTGGGGTCCCCAGATGTTTTTGATCTACAACTCTCAGAAATCCCAGCCAGTTTACCAGCTGTTAGGATTTCTGGGAGTTGAAGGCCAAAAACATCTGGGGACCTCAGGTTGAGAACCACTGGAGTAATCTATGATGAAGCAAATGTCAGGTCACACAGGACACATGAGACAAAAATTCAGAGCTGGGTAGTTCTTCCTCCATGAACAGCAATCTCCTAGGGGTAAAGCTGTTAGAGTTATGGTCCCACCGCATACCACAGATCTCTCCTGATTACTAAGCATTTCTGATAAAACTGTTGTGATCTTCTGATGCCTTTCTCTTCTTGTCTGTGTTCCACAATGCTCTCATCTTGTGGCTGTTGAGGGTAGTTACTTTCTGGGTGAGAATCTAGAATCCAGCTCCAAGTTTTGTGGATACTAGAAGCTGTAATTCTCAGGCCCAAATGCTGACACTTCTTCCCGATCTTCCCCTCTACTCTCCAAATCCTTACAGCAGGACATGATATTGCCCACATAAGTTTGTGACATTCCAGAAATTGCTGAGCCACAATTATCTAGTTAGTCATGAAGGCTGCTAGAGGCTATAGTACAACATCTGGAGACCCACATCTTACCCTTTTCTACAAAAGATTGGAAACAATTATCGGGAATATAATTACTTCCAAATAGCTCACTTACATTTTTTATTGTTATTTAGTATTATCAGGTTTCTTTTTTGTAATACTTTTATTGTACTACAAGCATCATCACACATTTCAAAGTATCCATAGTATCTCATTAATCAGATTCTCAGCTTTTACTCAAACAAGTACATATTTGATGTCTACAGAATGGGATTGGTATGCATTCAGGTGACAGATACATTTGGGTTTATAGGCTTATCAATTCTGAATGCCATCTAATAAGTTATTAATTAGATCTTCCAGAATCAAGTTGATATTTAATGTTCTTCTCTCCTCAGTTCTAAAGGTTATGATCTTTCATTAGATAACCTTTCTAATGACAAAGGTCTCACATATGCTCAATATGTTTTACTTAATGAGCAAATTAGGATGATTGAAGAGGATCTTGGGATCTTCCTTCTATGACATCTTTCAAGACAAGTATAGCTTTTACATATACATAGAGAAAGGTTAGATATAGGTCATAAAATAAATTGGAAGTACCATTCTGTGTTTTATATTTAACAGAACAAGATTAGACCTTTAAGATATTATTAATTTTGACCATCATCAGAGTTACTTGAGAGGTTTTTCAAAATAAACACGATTAAATCAGATTTGAAGTATTATTGGTACCTAGAAACTGAGCTATCTCCAATAAATATTAAATTATTGCAAAAGGTCATTACATGTGACTAATGATGTATAAAATTTGGCTATAATTTAGAAAAAATATTGTTCCTTCAGCTGTTTCTTCCAAGGTATGATTCTTATGTTCAATGGCACTGCATTGGGAAAAATAAGAAGGTTCCACATGGGGTAAATAAAACTGTAGTAAGTGCCTTTGTGTGTATAAGGAGGATTTGGTAATTTAATGTTATATCTTAATCAGAATTAGGTTTAGTCTCCTGGCTGATTGAAACTTCTAGTGTAAATTTATGTAGCAGTCAATATGTCTTCACTGCATATATTATTCAGATGTGTTTTTTGTTATTATTGTAATGCCTAGAAAACTGCATGTTAAGCAGCAAAATGATGGCTTTAAGAGCCAACTTTAACTCAGTCTTTGATTTCACACCTGCAATTATTCTGAGCATAATTAGTCCTATTTGGCAGCATAGGTACCTACCTGTTAAGATATTCAAGACAAGTAGTTAAACATCTAAAAAGGCTGACCTACTTCCTCTTAACTGTAATTAAAGGGTACAATTTGGATACTGGTGATTAAAAAAACACGGCTCTGTATTTGTCTCTTGAAACCAATACTTTTCTTTTCTTCTTAAAAAAAAACCCCTCCAAAATAGTTAATGCCCAGAAAGCAATTTATAAAATGCAGGTGCGATGTTTTTTCTCTTTGAATCCAGTGACCTACCTACAGTTTGGTCGCATAAGCAATATTCAGACAGTGTATTGTGCCTTTCTATAGATTGCAGTCTGTCACATTATCAGTAGGAGAACAGCATTATTCTGATAAGCAATCATATCAATATTATAGTTTCAGCATATATATTTTTTTCAAAGATATCTGGGGCAGTGAACTCTATTTCTTCAAATCTTGGTGGTTCAATATTTTCTGCAGACTGAATTAACGTCAAAAGTAGTGAAGGGTTGTGATGACATGGAAAAGGTCCATATAAATTTTATTTTTAGTACACACCCTCTGTTTGCCATTTGAGAAGGTGTGCATCTACCCCAATAACCAGGTCTAACTGAAAGAAGAGAATCGTAGAGTTGGAATAAACCTGAAAGGCCATCCAGTCCAACCCAGTGGCATGCAGGAATACATAATCCAAGCACTCTCGACAGATAGCCTTCTAGTCTTTGTTTCAAAATCTCTAAAGAGGATTTTGAAACAAATATAGGAAATAAATAATTAAATAGTAGAGCTTAGATGGACAATGAAGAAAAGCTGGTGCCGCTTTAGTAGTTAAGAACTAAAGCCCCCCCCCCCCCCGCCCAAGATGTTAATGAATTATTTTCTCCTCTAATTGCTCACCTTGGATCTAGCTATATGGAACTGGAATTGAACACTTTGGATCTAGCAATGTAGTACTGCTGGGAACTGGAATCTAAAAGGCCACACTTCTCAAAGAGCCCAGCTGTTATCCAACATTTATGACTATTCATATTATTCTGGGAGCAAATTTAATTCATAGTATTCTTTTGTTTTGTGTTTTTTAATGTATATTTTGTGGAGGTGTGTTTTAATGTGTGTGTTCTGCGGAATGTTTTTAAATGACTGTGTTTTAGCAATGTTGTAACCCACCTCAAGCCATGAGGAAGGGCGGGTAAGAAATAAAATAATAATAATAATAATAATAATAATAATAATAATAATAATAATTTAAGTAGGTATGTGAATATTCATCACAACTAAACTCTCTACATTTTGGTTGGGCAAACTCTTATCATTTCAACAGTAAATCAATAATTTCAGATCCAGTGTAAGACTCCATCTGTTTGTGATCTTTTTATAGCCCAAGTCTTTGAGCTAGTTTCCCTCCCAACGTCCTATTAACCTCCCCATTCCTTGGTTCTATTAACTATTACCATTTATCTTCCATGAGTCTCTTATCAATAGCTTTGTCAAAATCACGTTCTCTACCAAATTTCCCTTATCGGCAATGAGAGTTAATATTTGGGGAAAGGTCCCAGGAAGAGTTAAATTAAAATCTCTGCCTGTTCAGACCTTTTATAAAAGATTACATACCAATTAAATGATAGTGACAGCTTTGCTTTTTGAAAGTCTTGGAACCTACACTATAGGGAACAAGTGGCAACCGGTGTGGTCTGTTGGACAGCACATTTGGTCTTGGACTTGGGAGATTTTCCATCCAAAACTGGATTTGGGTCTTTATCCTTTCTGTCTTCCCTTGTTATTTGAATTGTAGTTTCCATGTATGCTTGAACGACTCTTTTCTTCCAAAAGAATAAGCTCAATCAGAACCATAAGAGAATATGAAGCAAAGTGATTTTAGCTGATTGCAAAGAGCTCAGCCCCTCTGCTCTCCAGTCTTCATTCATGTATGACAATGCTGTAAAATTTCTCAAGTAAGACAAATAGTGGCATAGGATGGGTGAACAATGGGGAACTCTCATGCCTTCTGTAATCCCTGTGAAAATGATCGGCTCAGATATCTGGCAAAACCAAATTTTCCTGTTTCCAGCATCTGATGTAAGGAGCCTGACAGTCTGGGTGATAAGGAAGGGGACAAGGCAGGGTAGCAACTGACTTTCATGTCAATAGTGAGATCAGTACGAATACAATATTAGACTGGATTTTTAAGAGCTATCCAAGATGCTAAACTCTATCCTTGAAATAGCATCAGTATCTTGAATAAGGTAACGGTTAGGTAAAGGATTTCCCCTGACATTAAGTCTAGTCGTGTCTGTCTCTGGGGGTTGGTGCTCATCTCCATTTCTAAGCCGAAGAGCTGGCATTGTCCATAGACACCTCCAAGGTCATGTGGCCAGCATGACTGTATGGAGTGCCATTACCTTGGATAGATGGATGGATAATAGGCCTGGGTAACAACGGAAAAATTTGTTTCTAAAATCGATTCGTTTTTTGGGGGTTTTTGCGTTTCGTTATTTAAAATAATTACAAAATTTTCCTTTTAAAAAGTTCGATATTTACGAAATTTCATAAATGTGAAAAAAATTACAAAACATTAACGAATCGATTTCCGGAACAATAACGAATCGATTTGTTAATGGCGGACGCGACCGCGAAATACGCTAAAAAACCTCCAAAAACTTCTGAAGCTTCCCTCTCCCTCTGTTGTTGACTGTTGGTGTGATATTATAATTTTTTTTCACTAATTAAACAAAAAACTTGCCCCAGACATGCGGAAATAATAACGAAACGACCTCAGAACAATAACGAAACGAATACAATAACGAAATACGAAGCATTTACAAAACGTGTTTAAAAATTCGTTTTTTAAAAAAATTGCTCCAGAATGGTTCGTTATCGTTTTGTAATTGGAAAAATTAACGAATTATTAACGAATTACGAATTAACGAAACAAAACCGCCCAGCCCTAATGGATAGATGGCAGGCATCCTTGAAGCGACTGGCTTGACCTTGAAGGAACTGGGGATGGTGAGGGTCGACAGGGAGCTCTGGTGTGGGCTGGTCCATGAGTTCATGAAGAGTTGGAAATGACCGAATGAATGAACAACAAAATGCTCACCTTTTTGGTGTTCTACCACAATTGTTTAGAATGAAGGAATTCTAAGCAGGCAGAAATAATAATGTGTACCTTTTTTGGCCAAATTACAAAAGTAATGCTGCTGTGCATTACATTCGGCAGAAAATACTTTTCTTTATTTCAGGGTTCTGAAAATTGAGGTGTGCATTAGATTTGATAGTGCATTAGACTCGGGTGAATACGGTACATTCCATTATGACTGTAACCATGAGTCATTTTCCTCCTTTGTGGTGCCACTTTTATAGTTGTATGATATAGATTTATAAAAATGTAGGAGGAATATCATCTGACTCAAGTGTTATCTTGTAGTGCTGCCTCAAGGCCTGTTGTAGTTGTTGAAAAGACAACAAAGCAAACAGGAAGGAGAGAGTGTTTTGTGCCATTATCTGGCATTTTGTAGCGTTTAGATTTTTTTAAAGTGATTGAAAGCAACAGTTTTAGAAACAGTTTATTCCAGCAGTCTTCTACTACATATAGGAATCCTGTCCAAAAATGCCTTTAATCTACAGACTGCCTCTGTCCATTTGTTTTTCTTAAAGGTACAATGCTGCGTCCTGTCATCTGCTCCATTTGTGGCATGGTGACTTCCACTGAAGAGCCTGCTTTGTTTCAGGTTGGGGACAATTGGCAGGACAGTTTCTTAGAGATTTCAGAGTGCTCATGTTGGCAATCTGTGCTTCACCCTGTGACACTATGTGCCTTAACTACTGGAGTCTTTCCTCAATTTGTCCCTAAATGGATCTTCATATTCTTTCTAAAAAATCTCTCTTGACTCCAAATTATAGCTTAGTGATAGGATTGCTGGACTGAATCAAAAACAAAATTTCTCTCTCCTGAGACAGGCATCTGGGTTTCTCAAGTAGTTCCAAAATAAAAACAGAAACTAAAAATATATTAAAAATATGATTTGATGTTTCTGAGGAACCAGGCATTAGACAAATGATTGTTGAAACTGACAAAATGGTTTGGCAGCCTTAGCAGTGAGCGCAAGAGACTTTGAAAGCAATATTTGCAAAAGTAGCAATCATACGTATGTTGCTTTTTGTTATATTATAAAAACAGTGGCATGTTTTGCAAATAGCTATACAACAAAATATTGATTCACAGGGCCAGTTTCTCATTAGAACAATGCTACAAAGTATTTGTCACCTGAAGACTCCTGAAAAGACATATTGCTAATACTTCATTTTCTATAAGGTTCTTGCATTTCATCTGTTTGAATATTATTTAATAGCATTCTTTTAAAAATTCCACCTTAACAAGTAGAAACCTAGAATAGTTTTGCTAATCAATAATGTAGAGAACCAGAGGGCTACATCTTAACTGTACGAATGTATCACCCTCTTTGAACAATCTCTGAGATTAAGGTTGTCTGAGGAGGCCCGCTCTCGGTCCCATCTTCTTTGCAGATGTGGTTGGTGGGGACGAGGGAGGTGGCCCTTTGGCTATGGAATTCCCTCCCCAGTGAAATCAGGTCAGCCCCCTCCCTCCTGACCTTCAGGAAGCAAGTAAAAACATGGTTCTGGGACCAAGCTTTTGGTCAATAGTGCTGTGCGATAAGTAAAGTAGACTTACGTGCAATAATGACTGGAGCAGCCTTTGACTATGTCCCAGATTACGTGATTTTAAAATAGTGTTCAATATTTTAATGTTTTTTAATTTGTTTTAATGTACATGTCTATTTTCTATTTCTGTTGATGGCTTTGAATTGCTGCCAATTGCAAGGCCGTTCTGAGTCCCCTTCTGTATCCCAGGATTCTGCCTCCACAGATCCAACCATCTACAGCTTGAACATATTTATTTAAAAATCCAAAAAGCAAACTTTTGATTTTGCCATTTTATATAAGAGACGTCATTTTCTACTCCATTGTGTATAATGGGACTTGAGCATTGAGGAATCTGGTATCCCCAAATTATCTGGGTCCAAACCCCTATGGATGCTAGGGGCCCACTGTATATTCTTAAATTAAAAAACCAAGACTCTGTCAAATCCAGTTTTGAAACTCCACTGAGACATGGAGAACTTCTGGATAACTTACCAAAGGTCTCAGTCTCAGAAGAAGACAATGACAAACCTCCTCTGAACAAATCTTGTCACTGATTGCCATAGGTAGGAATCAACTTGAAGGCATACAATAATATCAACAAGTAATAAAGTGCAGCAGTAGAGAACTAATGGAAATATAACACCCACTCCCAGGGGCTACAATGATGTCAGAGGGCATGGCCTTCAGTATTACTCGCCCACAGCTTCTGCAGTGAATGAATGAGGGAGTAAAAAGCTGGGTTCCCCTCTCACCTATGCCAACCAAACCCATAGCCAAAGGGATAGTTTAGGGGTTCATACCGCTCCTGAAAATTTTCAGGTAAAAAAACCCTGTTTTACTCATGAATATTAACTGGTTAACCATGATAAGTATATGACAAGCAAAAATTAGAGTTCCCCCAAAACTGCAAGCACTATCTCAACCAAATTTCGATCATTCACACTATCATTACCTACTTTTCTACCCATTTACATTGCAATAGCAGCAATAACTGCCATAGTAGAGGTGGCCAAGTTGGTCTACCCACAGCTGGCAGGCAACGCCTAAGGATATTTATTTCCTGTGGATAAGTAGTTGCATCTAAGATTTCAACCCAAATGGTTCAGCTGATTTCCCTAGTTAGCCTACTCATTTCATGTACAAGTTGCATGGTGTTTGGAGGAGAAATTGAGGGTAAAGGTTGTCATCCGAAGCTTGGTGCATTGGTTGTTAAACCATTTGTGTGATGAAAATTCAATAGAAGTCTTCAATAGACATCAAAAAATAGTATCATCGGAATAACTTGTGCTTGACTGAAAACTTCTAGCTCATTCACAGTAGAAAAGTCTTTATTTAACTTGTCATAATGATAAAGAAAATAAGAAGAAAGCAAAAGAAAACAGAAAGAAACTTTCCCCATAAAATCATAGAATCAAAGAGTTGGAAGAGACCTCATGGGCCATCCAGTCCAACCCCCTGCCAAGAAGCAGGAATATTGCATTCAAATCACCCCAGTATTTGAATTCAAATTCATGCCAGTAGTGGAAACTATTGTCCTTTGTGGCCAACAAGAACTGATTTAAAGAGGGAGCAAAAATTCAGGACCGATTATCTGTGAAGAACCTTTGCATAATTATGGTAATTTCAGGGCCTTGTTGAGATCTCGTGCCAGACCAGGAGACACTGGTCTGAAAAGTCATCTTGGGGGGAGGGGTCGGGTGTCAACCTCTCCCAAATTTATTTTCTGGCTACGGGCCTGGCTCCCAATTTAAGGGTATAGGTTATTCTTTCACTTGGATTTTGGATTTTGGATTCTAATTTTAACAGGCGTGTTTTTAATCAATTGTTTAATTACTGTTCTTAATATTTAAAGTATTGCTGATTGTTGATTGCATTTATGATGTCGGCATCCTATGATGCTTTTGTAAGGCTGCCCAGAGTCCCCCCTCAAGGGTTAGAAGGGTGGGGTAAAAATATAAGAAATAAATAAATAAATTTCAAAACTAGCTGAATGTGCATTGTTCCCCTTGCCTTCCCCATACATGGCATATTAGTCTGGGATGGCACTGACTGTTTATAGCCAGATGTAAATGTCTTATATATAAGGCAGCTGTAATAGGCCATCTGAGAAATTCTGTTGCCCTTACTCTAATTATAGCCATACAAACAACTTTGAGATAATAATGCTTTCTTTTTTTCCATGAACTTCTTGATACTAAGAATGGTTTTGCTTCTGGAAAGATAAAAGTTGGAAGGCCACACAAATGAAGTAAACAGCCAACTTGATCTGTATTAACCTTGACCTTGTTAAATGTAATTTGACTTTTAATGATCTCCAATTAAAATTCAAACCTCAAATAATCCAAAACATTCCTTTCTTCTTCTGAACAACTTTCTGATACTATAACGAACTGCAGATAATGAACAGATCATTAGTGCAATCGTGATTCTTTGTTCTTCTTCTTTAATCAGCAACCCAGCTGTTGTGTATGCTTGGGTTTTTTTAAGTGAAACAGAGTAGATGAAGGAGGGGTTGTACACTGCAGGTGATAAGTTCATGAAGAAACAAAAGCTATCTAGTTGAATACTATGTATTCTGGTATTTACTCTTCAATAAGGAGAACAGAAGACGAGCACACAATAGAAACTGAGCTATTAGCTGATCAAATGACTAAAGCAAGAGACTGGATCTCTTGATTTCGCATCCCCAGGAAAGTTTGGCTCTATCACAAGAAATATTACAATTTATTGGTGCTATTTAGCAATGATGGAGAAGAGCCACACAAGTCAGTAGCAAAACAAACAAATGAATGGGGCAAAGAGGAGAGGGAGTGTGGCTGCATAGTTGTGGCTGAGCACTTTGTTATTTGTGTGCGTGTGTGTTTGAGAGAGGAGCTTGACTTTTATAATGCTGTTTGTATGAGACACTTCAATGTGAAACCCAATACTGTACTATATCCACATTTATAGTGTACAAACTGCATTTCTGTGTACGAACCCACACGATCTCTTCGATCATCTGGAGAGGCCCTGCTCACGCTCACGCCTCCTTCGCAGGTGCAATTGGTGAGGACAAGGGAGAGGACCTTCTCGGTGGTTGCCCCCTGACTCTGGAACTCACTTCCCAAGGACATCAGGCATACCCCAACATTGGCAGTCTTTAGGAGGAGCCTGAAAACATGGCTGTTCCAGTGTGCCTTCCTAGAATAAGGAAAATTCCCAGCAATATGTCCTCAGAATGCATTTTACTACTGGTTTAGGATTGACTGCGCTCCCTCATTTCTTTTAAAACCCTATACCAGATATATCCTACCTTGCTCATGCCCAGTGTTTATTTTTTAAATTTCTAAACTATTACATTTGGCCCGGCCATAGGTTTTTAAATCCTTGTGTGTTACTGTTTATTGGTTATTGTTTATATGTGATTTATATTAATTTTATTGTATTTATTGTTTTTGTTTATTGCTTTTGTTTTTTATTGATGTGTTGTTGGGCTTGGTCACATGTAAGCTGCTCCAAGTCCCTTGGGGAGATGGTTGCAGGGTATAAATAAAGATGATGGTGATGATGATCCAGCTCCAATATGATCTTCAGCCATCTTCCTATAGAATATCCTCACTTCAGTAACTTGACACAAGTCTTTATTTGTAAGAATTAAACAAAGAAATATTTATTTATGGATTCTCAGGCACACACAGCGTATTGGTTACACAGTATTTTCTTCACAGTACTTCCTGGATATTGTTACAATTGAATTTTATTACTATGAACACGTGAAACTGTTACTATAAAACTTTCAGAATGGCTTATCTTATGCAAACTTGGTTTAGTAACTTCCTTTTACTTTAAAAGGTAATTATTTCTCAGTCTTCTGACTGGGTCGCTTAAACTTTATATTTCCTTCTTCTCAGTAATTTAACTATAAGCTTATTCTCAAAGAACACTTTTCTCCTCAGTCCCACTGACTGATACTTAAGCACAGATTATCCTTTTATTCACTTCAGTTCTGTCACTGAAAGCACAATATAACAAATTTCTTTCCCCTAGCTCCCAGCTAGATTATACTTCAAAAATAGTTCCTTTAACACTTTAAATATCAAGGCTGAAGACTTTTACTGAGAATAGGAACTTCCTAACTCCAGCTCTCACATAGCCCAATTTACTTCTTCAGGCCCCATGAGCCCGGAGAAGAGAAGAGGACACCCAACCCATCCCCAAGTGTAGTCTGGAAGAAGGGCTAGACTTTTATGGAACAAGGAGATGGAGAAAGGAACTGAAGTAATAGAGCCATTCTTATTACTATTACACACCACTGAGGCCCCTCTACACTGCCATATGAAATCCAGATTATCTGATTTGAACCAGATTACATGGCAGTTTAGCCTCAAATAATCCACTTCAAAGCAGATAATGTGGATTATCTGCTTTGATAATCTGGAATATATAGCAGTGAGGTGTTGCTATACCATGAATACTCAAGAGCTAGAAATTGCATAGATCATAGTGGCAAAACATATTTTGACTACAGTACCTCTCTTTTTCAGCTCCGCCTGGAAAGATGATATTTTGCTACAGTGGCGTAGTTGTGCCAATTTCAGCTAAAGAAGATTTGTAGGATGTGGTTTTGAGAGATAATGAATGGAAAATGTATAGTACCTTTAAGACTTACATATCAGAGATTAATTTTGCATAGAAAAAAGGATCACTTATGTTGATTATATTCCATTAGATCATGTTTAACGGTATGACGGTATTATCACAGCATTGCTACATATGGGTTGTAAATGGAAATTACTAATACATTTTAGTCTATTTTCCTGAAAGCTGCTGCCTACTCATCTTCCATGCACTTTCACAAAAAAAGAATTCTATCCATTGTTTTCAACTGAGAGCCAATTTATGGATTATTTTATGATTTTCAGTATAGGGAACAGAAACTGGGGAAATACATTTTCTCTGTTATTCATCACTTATAGCCCTACATTAACATAACCTGCGAGTCTGGTACAGCAGGGACAGTGAAGCGTTTTTTTAAAATCTGTTCTTGTGACCTGAACCTGCATACTTTATATGCCTTTATGTGTTGCTGGAGTTAAGGGCCGTTTCAGATTTCCCTAGCAGTGGTGTGCATGGGTGCTGTTCTTTCCCCATGCTTTCTTAACTACTTGGAAGGTGAACCGGCTGAGCAGGGAACAGATCGGAGACTATATATTTATTAACTGACAAGAATGTTAGACTTTCTCTTCTCCTGAGTCTCACTACAAAGTCTTTCTGAGGAGAGGTTAAGTCTTTGAGAGATAGACACCGTTCTCACAGAACTGAGACTCTTGAATCTTTATTTCTTCTTATTGTCTCTTTCTTGTATGGTGTTCAACTGTCTCTAAGATGGTCTCAAAGTTAAACTCCAACTGGACTTGAATACGATTCTGTCTGAACTTGAATACAGCTCCGACCGGACGTGCTATTTCATAGACCTTCCGGCCTTCTTTTCTCTTCACCTTCCAGTCACGAAAAGATTGACTCTTCCAAGAACAGGAGTGCCTTTCCTGAAGCTCTGCCCTGAAGGGATTCTTAAAGGGGCAGGGCGATGGAGCCTGCAAATGCAAAGAGGCTACTTAGACTGCCCTCTTGAAACTGTACATAAAATATTAATCTCTCTAACTAAAAAGGCCTTAACTGGGGGTAAACAGTCAGGGTCTTCATGGGGCACAACAGGTGGAGAGCATGTGAAAATTACTTAAGGACTGTAACTGAGATATGTTAATGGGTTTAATTACTTAAGCTAGAATATTCTGGACAATGTAGCCCAAAAAGTAACTTTTCCAGGCTCTATTACTGTTGTAGCATCCCTATTTGGAACAAGTTGTTTGATCTTGTGTCAAGACATACAGCTTTCATATCTTTGCCCAGTGTCACTTCTGATGATCTTGATATCTCAATCTAACTTTCCTTGTGAACATGGAGAAATTCATTTAGAATTTAGAAGTTCTATTGTACAATTTGATTTTGTGGTTGATTTTTCATAAAGTCACCTGAGACCTTTTTCTGAAAAAAGTAACGTTTTGTTATTTTTGTCTTTCAGTGCATAGTTTGGGACTGGGATTCAAATGGAAAACATGACTTCATTGGAGAGTTTAGTTCAACATTCAAGGAAATGCGAGGAGCAATGGAAGGAAGACAGGTAAGTTCAAGTGTTTGCATGTCATTCAAAAGGCACTGACATTCTATCATATGGAATCCTGGGAGTTGCAGGTTTATGAGAGAGAGTTAGAATTTTCAACCAGATCTCATTCATGCCTGACCAAACCACAAACCACAGTAATGCATAGGATGGACCTATGTAAAAATAGCACTATAATTGTAGTAGTGTGAATGTGCTTTGGGTATTTAAGAAGATTTCAGAACAGTAACTTGGACAAAGAGGGATTCATGTGTGCATCAAAAATGTCTAGACTTCCATACTGTTTGTTTGGAAGAGAAAGAAGTAGGCATGGTTCCCCACACCATCTCTGTAGACTGTGGGATTGGGGGTCCTTTGCCACTTTTCGTCTAATCTGGATTCTCTCTGGGGTCCCATAATCACCTATGCATCCAACCCATAATGATGGTAGAAATGAGACAGGTGGAATTAACATCAGTACTCTGTTTAAGCATTCCTAAGTCTTGGGATTGCAGGATATTTATATGGGAAAGTGATCAAGATTTTCAGAAATATTTTAGGCTGCATATTATATGCAGTCAATAGATATTATATTATATTATATTCTATTGATTTATATTCCGCCCTTCTCACCCCACAGGGGACTCAGGGCGGATTATAATGTACATATACATGGCAAACATTCAATGCCATAGACACACAACATATATAGACAGACACAGAGGCAATTTAACTTTTCATGAGGGCATTCTGACCACCAGGGGAGCTATTGCTTCACCATCCATTTGTGACACTGACGAAGTACTTCCTCGTTCTTTGCAGGCTTGCTAGAGATTTTTTATGGCATCGTAAATTAGTTAAATTAGCCTCTCTGTGTAGGCGGTACCTAAATTTCCTACTTGACAGATGCAACTGTCTTTCGGGCTACAAAGGTCAACAGCAAGCTACACAAATTGGTCAGACACTCACCCCGACCCGAGCTGGCTTTGAACTCATGACCTTTCGGTCAGTAGTGATCTTAATGCAGCTGACACCCAGCCAGCTGCACCACAAATATTTACATCCCCTTTTGGGAGAACCATGACTTGCCAGGGTCTGAGCACATTACTTGCATTATATTACATGGCATATATGATAGCACACATCTTATAGAATCATCAGGGTCCTTCATATTTTCCATCATGTCTGTTGAGCCATTATATAGACATTTCACAAAGGCACTGACTTTTACTGATTTGTGTTATTTGTTTCATAGTCACACCGTCTATCCATCAAGGATTATAATTTCATCTGTTGAGGCACTACACATATCTAAACAGTTATCCAAGGGATTGATATCCTTGTGCATTGTTATATCTAAAAAAACTCGTATCTGAACAAAGGACAAAATGGATACCTTAAACATGCCATCACTCTGGGTCTCATTTGAGATCATATAAATAAATAGTTTATATTAATCTTGGCTTTGATCTGCCTTTCATTGGATTGTGTCAGCCTTTGTATCTACTGGGAAGGTTATTAGTGGCCGTATCTACTCAATATCTCCGTATCAATAGAAATGTAGGTGCCCTCCTTCTTTGTTTTCTTTGTTCCTAATAACGCACATACATTCTGATGCATATAGCTTTCTGCATTAGATTTTATACTTATGTTCTACACTGTACTCTATATGTATATTTCCAGTCCCCATATTTTGCAATCAAATACCGTATTTTCCGGTGTATAAGACAACTGGGAGTATAAAATGACCCCTAACTTTTCCAGTTAAAATATAGAGTTTGGGATATACTCGCCATATAAGACTACCACCATTTTTTTAAAAAAAAAACAGATTTTATTTCAATATGGTAATTTTCCTATCATCGTACTTCCTTCTCTGCCTCTCAGATCTCGCACATGCATGCCTGCGCCACTTCACTGAAGTCCTCAGGAGTGTGATCTGAGAGGCAGAGAAGGATGTATGAATATAAGATGCAAGGGCCAGCCAGATGAATGAAAGAGGCGTGTTTTTCTGGGCACAAGCACCGCTCTATCTCTTTTTTCCATACCCCGGGCATTCTGGATGCCTGCAGCTTGCTCCGCCCTTCACTTACACCTTCCCAGTGAGGCACCTCCTCACCTAGTTATGGACCACATTAAGTCACTTCTTTCCATGAATCCTGATGAGTGGATTTTCTTCTACCATACTTGTACAGCGCCGCGCTTGCTGCTTTCATACGTCGCCACATATGGCAGGGATGTGACTACATCTGGTTTTGAGCTTTCACCACCACATGCAGCAACTACAGATTCTCCAGTCCAGCTTGGAAGTTTCAGCACCCGTCCTATAAGACAATACCTGGCGTATAAGATGACCCCTGACTTTTGAGAAGATTTTCCTGGGTTAAAAAGTAGTCTTATACACCAGAAAATACAGTAAGCTTGGCCAGTAACAAAGTTTTAGCTGTTTTAAGAAGTCCAGACTTATTATCAGAAGTATTGTTAGGCTGGATGTTTCTTCATTTATGTGGTTGAGAACATATATGGGACTCGGACACATATCTCACACACATTCTGTTCCACAAGACAATACAAACTTGTAAAAAGCGGGGGGGGGGGGGGGGGTCTTCAGGTTAGACTGATCCAGGTGAACATGGAGGGATAAGAAAACCTGTGCTGCATATCACAAAACACTGTTACATTCTTCATTCTTGTATTCCATTGTAACTGTCATGGCAGCATCCCATGAAATCCTGGGATTTGTAGTTGTGACATTTAGGATTCTCAGCCATAGGGTTTTTGGACCTCACTAAACCATGAATTCCAAAAGTCCACAGGATGTTTCAATGATAGTCAGATTGGAATATAGTGCAAGAGCAGTCCAGGTAAGGAGTCAAGAGGAAACAGTGGAACCAGCAATGCTGAGGTAGAAAAAGGGCAACTTACCTGTTGACCACATCAATATAATTTGTAGTACTTGGGAAAGAATGTTACTGCAGTGCATTACTTTGGGCTAATTGGCCAGAAGAATGAGTTATAGACAGAATGAAGAGAGGCAGGAAGGCAGAAGGAGCTAACCGAGCTTTACTAACACACTGGTCAGGCAAAACTTAACCTATCAACCCTTCCTGTGAGGGCCGTGCCAAAAACACCAGTAGGTAGCTTGATGGATAGCCCAACCCAGTCAATAGTCTTGACTTCAGCATATGGTACCTGCTGAAATTTCCAAACATTGTCTGAAAGTGGCTTCACAGCAACAACATGTGTTGGAACCAACTCTGCTGTCTCCACTATATGGCGGCTAAATTTATGTGCGATGAGGAGTATCTGGAACACTTGCATAGACAAGGACATCAGCTATAGCATCTGTTTTAGTAAATATCTGAACAAATGGTAATAGCATTATTATATTTTTTAAAGATTTTTTTTCTATAGAATGTGTGCAGCTGTTCTTGCCGCCCACCCACACATCCTTCTTTGTTTGGCATCCAAGCTGTGTTAAAATGTCAATGGTGATTTCAATAGGAACTGAGGCTGAGCTGGATTTTAATTGGAATTTCTGAGTAAGCTGCTTACTCCTCTATAGCTAACTGACCTCCCACTTGGTAGAGTCAATTTATTAGCAACATTGAGATCCAGAATACTACCTGTTTGCTTCTGAAAGGGGTATTAAAACTTCTGATGTTACAATGGTATAGTATGTTCTATTTTTCTGTGGTACTAATTACTTAGTATTAGTATCCCTCCTTCGTCCCACACTCACAGAGAAGGCAGATTTACCATGTGATATTTATTGCACTGTATAACAAAGAATGAAAGTTCTGCTTTAAAGAAAACAGAAAATCTATCCCATCATATCACCCTATAGTAGTAATTTACTAATTTTGGCCCTCGGTGGGTTCAGATGTTGGATCTGGTACTCATATCCAAAGAAGTTGGCTATTTCTATGGTAGTGTAAGATACATCCTCAGTGCTCATTAGCCTTCAAATTTGCTCAAGCAAGATTGCTGCTATTCCAAAATATAGTAGGAGAAATAGCAGCAGTAGTGAAAACAAAATGTGTTTTAGTTCAGAAGGGCTGAAAGATATAGCTGGGGGCACAATGGATTCATGGTTATCTGAAAACGACAACAACAACAACCAATTTATTACTTGATTTTCCCTGCATCTCAGTGCGGGATAGGTAAAGGTAAAGGTAAAGGTTTTCTTCTTACATTAAGCCCAGTTGTGTCCAACTTTGAGGGCTGGTGCTCATCTCCATGTCTAAGCCCCAGATTCGCACAAGTTCAGCAACTCAGTGCTTTAACCCACTGTGCCACTGGGGGATCCTGGTGGGATACAACATCCCACACCAGGGTGGGATACAACATAATTAAAACAAGAGCTAGAACTCTATTAAAAGACATACAACCAAAGAGTTAAAATAAACGGATTTACAATTGTGGCTTAAATTCTGACAGTTGAAGAATTTAGCTCCCATGAAGTTTTCTAGCATTTGAAAGAATGGGACACTGAAATTCTTTCACATCTGTTGATTATGATTGCATGTCCTTGCTTGTCCCTTTTCTTTGTATGCCCAAATTGTATTTTAAAATGATCAGCTCACATTTAAAGTTACTGCAATGCTAGAAATGTTGAGACTGGAGGAACAAGTCATTACGGAGACAGAAATCTTATTGGGCAGAAGCCGATAGCCTCATTTTGCTTCCCTTCTGATACAGCATAGTTCCCATGTCTAAAGAAGAGTAGATTTCCTGGTCACATTATTGAGATCAAATTATTTCTACTATTTCTCCACTGAACAAATAAACTACATTAGATTGAGCCGTTTTTATGTAACAAATATTTATGTTTGTGAGATATTTTGCTCAAATTTGATATGTTCACAAGGACACAAAGTTATGTGCACTTATTTCATTGGTTTCCTGTCAAGCGGAACTACATGCTTAAATAGCTGTATGAATAGCTATTTCTGGATATATAAACTAGCAGATCTATCTTGTTTTCTGAAGTGTGCAGAATATTTTCATCATTAAAGAAAGTAAACACAGAATGTCAAATACATTCTATTGAATCCATGTGTGAGGTCATACACATTTTCATCCGTAATGTAGATGTTTCCACATTGACATGAACATCTAAAGAAGGCCCCACAACACATTCAGGCACATACAGAGTTTGTATGATCATAAACCTACCTTTATCGAGATTCACAGTAACCTGAACACTGACCATAGTCAAAGAAACATGTTTACACTAGGCCTGGGTAACAACGGAAAAAATTGTTTCTAAAATCGATTTGTATTTGGGGTTTTTTTTTGTTTCGATATTTAAAATAATTACAAAATTTTCCTTTTAAAAAGTTCGATATTTACGAAATTTCGTAAATGTGAAAAAAATTACAAAACATTAACAAATCGATTTCCAAAACAATAACGAATCGATTCGTTAATGGCGGACGCGACCGCGAAATACGCTAAAAAACCTCCAAAAACTTCTGAAGCTTCCCTCTCCCTCTGTTGTTGACTGTTGGTGTGATATTATATTTTTTTTCACTAATTAAACAAAAAACTTGCCCCAGACATGCGGAAATAATAACGAAACGACCTCAGAACAATAACGAAACGAATACAATAACGAAATACGAAGCATTTACAAAACGTGTTTAAAAATTCGTTTTTTTAAAAAATTGCTCCAGAATGGTTCGTTATCGTTTTGTAATTGGAAAAATTAACGAATTATTAACGAATTACGAATTAATGAAACGAAACCACCCAGCCCTAGTTTACAGATCTATGTACACCTTCATGCTTAATATGAAAAGAACTTATTTACAGGTGCATGAAAATAAGGGTATGGTTGGGTTTATTTGCGCACCCTGTTTTCAGTTTCACAATTATAGTTATCATTCAAACACCTAAGCAGAGCTTTGAAGTACACTGGGATTTGTGTTGTACTTAAGTATTTCTGAGTCCCGGCCAGTCATATTATTATTATTATTATTATTATTAACTTTATTTGTACCCCGCGAGCATCTCCCGAAGGACTCGATGCGGCTTACACAGGCCGAAGCCACAAAACACAATACAATAGAGAACATAACAAGCAATAACAAAGCAATCAAAATCAAAAAGCAAATCAAAATCAAAAATTGGCAAGACAGCAATAACAATACATCAAGACATATTAAAACTGGTTCGGCCGGCGAGAGGGTACAGGTTAAAAGTGCTGAAATGATAGGAGGGGCGTGGGATTAAAGTACGGTGTGCAGTAATGTTAATTGTGCTAAAGTGCTACTAGGACTTGGGATGGGGATTCTTAATCCAGGAAGGCACAACGGAACAGCCAGGTTTTCAGATTCCTTCTGAAAACTGCTAGAGTGGGGGCCTGTCGGAGATCTTTTGGAAGGGCGTTCCAGAGTCGGGGGGCCGCCACGGAGAAGGCCCTGTCCCGTGTCCCCACCAAGTGCGCTTGCGACGTGGGTGGGATCACGAGCAGGGCCTCCCCAGAAGAACGAAGCGAGCGTGTGGGTTCATAAATGGATATACGGTCACGCAGGTAGGGTGGTCCCAAACCGTTTAGGGCTTTGTTGGTGAGCACCTGCACCTTGAATTGGGCTCGGAAGATGAATGGCAGCCAGTGGAGCTCCCTAAACAGAGGGGTAGACCTCTCTTGATAGTGAGCTCCAGTTAGCATCCTAGCTGCTACACGCTGAACCAGTTGCAGTTTCCGAGCCGTCTTCAAGGGCAGCCCCACGTAGAGCGCATTGCAGTAATCCATTCTAGAGGTGACCAAGGCGTGGACCACTCCGGCCAGGTCAGCCTTCACGAGGTATGGTCGCAGTTGGCGCACGAGTCTCAGTTGCGCAAAAGCCCTCCCGGATACTGCCGACACCTGAGCCTCAAGTGTAAGCGAAGAATCCAAGAGGACACCCAAACTGCGGACCTGAGGCTTCAGGGGGAGTGTAACCCCGTCCAACACAGGTGACCACCCTATACCCCGATCCGGCTTACGATCGACCAAGAGGACCTCTGTCTTATCGGGATTGATCTTCAGCTTGTTCCTCCTCATCCAGATCGACACAGCGGCCAGGCACTCGTCTAGCACCTGGGAAGCCTCCTTGGAGTTAGGTGGAAAGGAGTAGTAGAGTTGTGTGTCATCTGCATAGAGATGGCACCCAACTCCAAAACTCCGGATGACCTCTCCCAGCGGTTTCATGTAGATGTTAAAAAGCATGGGAGACAGAATAGAGCCTTGCGGGACCCCACAGGACAAAGGCCAGGGGTCAGAGCAGGCGTCTCCCAGCTTCACCATCTGAGTTCGTCCCTCCAGGAAGGACTGGAGCCACGACAGCACCAGATATCTAGATCTGTAGTTTGATTGAATGTTCTAGAAACCACTAAAAGAAAATCCTGTGATTAAATGTGGTGTCCAGTTTTGATTTAGGTGAAGGTGCATACCATATATTGCAATTATATCATTCTGTAATTACTCTAAACGAAGAAATAAATGAATCAAAGTGTGCAAGGGGGAGAAAGCTTAGGAGCCCAAGGCTCATTCATGTACTACCACAGCAATTTTAAAAATCTAATTAATTTTCCCATCACTAGTAATGAATTTCATGCCAGCTTGCAGATCTGAAGCCATTTTCCTTGGTCAGAATCAAACGTTCTATTCATTTTGTGCATTTAAGTCTGGCCTCTGACACTTTAAAAAAAGGAAAAAAAGAAAGATCACATACACACTTGTTTCCAGCAGTTCATCTTTACACATAAAAGAAGGAAAATGCTAATTCTGAGCCATATCAAAGCTGACTTTGGACACTATGAGTGCTACACAACTCTAAAAATAACTGATTCCTCTTTCAGGTTTTGACAAAATGAGGTATTTACATATACACATGGGATTTTTTATAATAAATTTAGATCAAGCCAAACAGGAAGTGCTAAGGGAATCCCTCTGCTTAGCTAAAAGAAAACCAGAGGGATTTAAAAATAACCTTAAAATGAAGATACACCTGGACAATTAGCAATGGGGATGTTATGCAACTAAAAATCTGTTTCCATTATAGGAAAAAATCATTAAATGAATGTTTAGAAATCCTCTTACCTGTGCAATCTCCATGGAAACGTCTATATGGTGTTATTTAATGTGGGTTTTTTAAAAAATAATGTGTGTATATTGTGTGATCCCTAGCAATTTTAAAGACAAAAGATTGGATACAGCCTAAACTACTCAAACTTCAATCCCACTGAATTCAGTGAGTCACATTTACTATAACTGATTTAAGTACCAGTAATTTCAATGCAACTAAGGTGTAATTGTGGTTCAGAGCCAATTTTAGGAATGGAAAAACCTGTTGAAACAATCAAAACTAAATCATGTTAACTAGGATTTATATATCATTATTATGTATAAGAACAGGAGCCCCCGGTGGTGCAATGGGTTAAATCCTTGTGCCAGCAGGACTGCTGACCAAAAGCAATCCGGGAAACGGGGTGAGCTCCTGTCTGTCTGCTCCAGCTTCCCATGCAGGGACATGAGAGAAGCCTCCCACAGGATGGTAACATATCCAGCTGTCCCCTGGACAACGTTCTAGCAGACAGCCAATTCTCTCACACCAGAAGTGACTTGCAGTTTCTCAAGTCGCCTCCAACATGAAAAAAAATCGATAAGAACCAAGCATGTTCTGCAATTAGTACATAAGCCAAATTCAATATATTTAGGATCACATTTATATTGCTTTTGTGTGGTATACAGTGCAAACATAAAGTTGCATTTGATAACTAGGCTTGTGAGGAAACAATATCTTAAACAATCTTAATCTTCATCCAGAAAGATGAAGTAAACTCCACTGAGTTCATTAACCTGGAATACCTTCTGACTTCACTGAGACTTCTTCTAGGTTATACTAATACTCTATGAACACCGAATTGTTTGTGGAGTTAGAATCAGGAGTATTTCATAATACTTGAACAGCCACAGGCAGAAAACACGCAATCTTATGAGGTCGAATTTATGTTTTAACTAGCAAGTTAGCCCTCCTTGTTTGCAAAATGAAAAGTAACTAAGACAAATATTGATTTATTGGGCAAGTTTCCCCAATCATTTTTCTCTATTAAGCAAGTATTTAGAGATTAGCTGAATTTTAGCAGTTAGCTGAAACAGGTAGCTGGGAATATTTTTTTAAAAATTTTTCACATGGCGTTAGTACAAAACACCGTTCTTATATCTCTAGTTCAATGTGAGTCCATCAACAAACCATGACTCTGGGAGATAAAAATGCCTCATCTATCTGAATGAGGATTGGAAACAAAGTAAGATATGGTACCAAAGAGCATAGCCAACACATTCAGAGATATTTTCAGAAACCATTGTTATTATCTTATTTATTTGAGGAGGGTTTTTTTTTTTTTTGGAAGCAAAGCATAGTTGTGTAGTAACTTCAAATGCTCTATGTATTCATTTATATTTCAAGAACAAATTAACCAGTGTACCAATAATTATCAATTTTTGGGAGAATGTAGTTCATTTTTAGCATGAGATAGCACTTTCAGAACACTAAACTAAATCTTCGGCTATTTTTAATTTTTTTTAAAAAAATGAGTTATGAGACCTTTGTGGCACTCTCGCACATGATTGAATCTCAGTTATAAGATTATCTCTGCTATTTTTATTATTCCAACTACATTCTGGGAAGCCATCATTTTTTATGTCAGGATATGGAGCAGCACTGACTGTCAATTTGATCAAGCGTGCAAGTGAACAGGAGGGAAGGAAATGTTGGGAAATTTCCCAGGCATATGTGGTCCTATGTCTGTCTGTTTCCTCAAGTGGAAAAAAAATTCACAAGATGAATAATTGAGCTGCAGGGCATTCTAGGCAGTGTTCAGGTGTCTGGGATGCACACAGTTGGGAAGTATTTTTCTTGTTAGATTTGTCTAGTTATCAGTTCTGTTGCCAGATTCCAAGATGACAGGGTCGAAAGTTCTGCTTGGAGAGCATATTTTCTGCTTTTGGGGTTGGCATATAGGTGGCATTACAGCAGCCTCAGAAATGTTACACTGCAGTCAGTGGAAGGATGAATTATCCTAAGAAGATGTCAAGAATGTCAGAAGAAGAACATTCTGCCATCAAGAATGTTTCACAACATTCACTTGCCATAAAAATGCTTTTATCTTATGTCCTAATTCTGACAAACATCAGAGGAGATGGTAAACCTAGGACCTCATTACATTGAGGTCTACATGGCGGGCAATAGTGGGGGAATTCGCCATGCAGCATGGCAAATCAGTTGGGCAGTGTGGAGATATTGTCACCCCATGGCCTGCATTGCCCACATCTCCTCATAGGAGGAAGCATCACCGCCCGGCTTCCCCCCATACTCACCCTGTTGTAGGCAATTAGAACATGAGAAACCTCCTGTGTTCTCATTGCTCGCTCTTACAACAATTTCACCACACTTTGGAGATGGAGCAATTGTTAGGCATTTAATTATGCCTCCTCTGTAAGCCGCCCGGGGTCTCCCCCGGGGTGAGAAGGGCGGGGTATAAGTAAATGAAATAAATAATTCTGGCAGTAGTTGTATGTAATTCGATGGGATCCAACAGGCTCCTTCCCTGAACTGTGGTGAAAGTGTTGTACGACGGGTAAATTTACCCATGTGACAAAGTCGCTTGCTTCAGTAGTAACCATATTCAAATTGTACAGATGCACATGCAAATGATTCCATCATAGTATTTTTTTAAATTAAAAAAAACACTCTTGTCCATAGAAAAATTATGTTTCAAGAAGGACAGGCTCTAGCATCATATTCCCCCTACCATGCAGTTTTTGATTTAGGGGAGAAATTGTTTGGCATATTGTGTTATGGTCCTCTATATACCTTTAAAATTCAGAAAGTTTGCCACCTTGGCTGCTGCTTTTTGAGAATTTGTATTTTACTTATTTTTACTTGTTTGAAGTTTTCCTTGAGAGGAGCCCAATAACCTGTTGCAATTAACTGCCATCAAGACAACACTGATTTCTGGCAACACTTTGAAGTAGTGATCTCTAGGTCACCCTATTGAAGATGACTGTGCTCAAATCTTATAAACTCAAGCTGATAGTTTCCATGATTGAGTCTATCTGTTTGCATACAATCTTCCTCTTTTCCTACTGACTTCTAACATACCTGACATTATTGTCTTTTCTCCTGAGCAGTGTCTTTTCATGATACGGCCAAAGTACAACAGTCTCAGTTTGCTCATCTTTGTCTCTAGGGAGAGTTCAGGCTTGATTGGTTCAGGTAAATGTAAAGATTTTCCCTTGACATTAAGTCAGTTGTGACCAATTCGGGGTGGTGCTCATCTCCATTCCTAAGTCAAAGAGCCATCGTTGTCCGGAGACGCCTCCAAGGTCATGTGGCCAGCATGACTGCATGAAGCTCTGTTCCTTTCCGTGGAAGCAATACTATTGATCTACTCACATTTGCATGCTTTCTAAATTTGGGGAAGCTGGAGCTAACAGTGGGAGCTCACCCCACTCCCCGGATATGAACCGCTGACCTTTTGGTCAGCAAGTTCAGCAGCTTAACCCACTGTTCCACTGGGGGCTTGATTGGTTCAGGACCCATTTATTTGTCTTTGTGATACATTTAAAATTAATTGATTTTCTTCACAGTCCAGATTTCACAACCATACATAGAAATGAAAATACAATGGCACTGATAATCCTAACTTCAATATTCAATAATATATCTTTAACTTGTCTATTTTCTTCATGGCTACTCATCCAGTTTTAGTGAAAATGGCAGAAAAATGACAAAATGATTGGCTCGAGTCACAGTCTCCCACTTCCACCATAAGCTCAAAACCATGGGTAAAATATAATGAAAAGAGCAGCCATTTTCTTTAGCCAAAAAACAACTTTTGCTGCAAATCACAAAGGCAATAAAGATGAAAAATGGCCTTTACCCACAGTACAGTTAACTATCCCTGCTTTGAAATAATGAGGAGTTTTTAAAATGTGCAAATTCCAGTTAAAAATAAAGAATGTTCTCTAATCAGAGACAGTAATCATGCATCCTTTTAGATGATATTAGATTGCCGGTCCCATTAGCCCTACCCAACATAGCCAGTGACTAGGAGCATTGGGAACTGCAATCCAACTTCAGGAGGACTCACCCCAGCCTATCTCTCCCTCCCTCCCCCCTCTATCTGTGTGTGTGTGTGTATTCACTTTTCCCTTCATAGCAAGACAAAGGATTAGAGCCATATTACAAGCTTTGGTTTTATCACTTTAGTCATATTAAAACAGAGGTGAGCAACCTGTAGCTCTTGCTGGATCCATTTCATTGCTTCCACTATCACAGCTGCCAGAAAAATAGCCTGTCTTTCTACTGGGAAACATGATCACACTCAGAAGAATCAAATTATTTTTCTAGAACTGGCAGGAAAAATGGCAGTAACATGGGGAAATGATGCAGGGAAGAGCCATTGTTGCACTGAGGATGATTGATAAAGCATTCACAATAGCACGGTCTTCATCTTTACAAAACAATCCAAATGTATGTCTCTGTATGCGGCAAGTTTCATTCCCGAAGTGGAAATAAAACTGATTAACAGTGCAATTCTCTGTAATATACTCAGAATTCAGTCTGATTGAGTTTGATGGCTGTACTCCCATGTTAGTGGGCATAAGATTAGCCGATTAACTGAACATTAGCCCAGATAAACTGTGTAAGGCTTTCTTCTGAGTGCATGTAGAATTGTACTTTGAGTGTAAAGTGTCACTTTAAGCAATTTGTGATTTCAGCACCAACAATTTGCCCAAGTGTAAGTGGCTGATTATTTACCCTCCAAGGAATATTGTCAAACCTATTAAAGAACGTAACACAGATAAATGGCTTGCAAAAGCCAACAAGTGCACTAATGGACTGTAAGCACTGAAGGATGATCACATCAATGAAATGGACATTCAGAGAGAGAGAGAGAGAGAGAGAGAGAGAGAGAGACTGCAGACAAAAGGAAATCATGCTGACTTAAATTAGACAGTGTTGATAACATAAACGTTCCGGTTTGCATGGTTTCAGGAGTGAATCCTAAAGCACATCCATTGCCAGTGGCTAATGGCATAAATAAGCATAAATGTATTTTGGAAATGTATCTAAACATGAGAAATAAATTTCAATGTAAATGCATTTCTCAGAGATTAACCTGTATATGTAAAGGTGTTACAAACACATAAAATATTAATTATTGGCTTCAGCTTCTATTTGTTAGTGTTTGGTAATGCTGCTAGAGCAATTCTGGCAATGACACTGGGCTGTGAGGTGGAAAGAGTCTTGAACCAGGGTCCTATGAAGCCAGATGGCAATGTGCTCTTACTGTGCCATAGTTTTTTCAGATGTAGATGCTGCTGGCCTAGTGTCCTGGCTTACAGTTAGATAGATACCATCACCCAGTATTGAAGGTCATGTGAATATGTTCCATATAATATGCTCCATAATTCTCAAATAATGATCTGGAGTTGTTTGTCATCACCTGGACCTATGGAACATCAAATGACAGTCACGTCCTAAAATATTATACTTGAAATTGCAGTCTCAGAACCCCCAACCAGCATGGCTGTGCTGACTATGGGATTCTAGGATTTGTAGTCCCAACAAGTAACTTTTCCAAACTTTTACTAGCTTCAATCAGTTAAAGCAACTTAAGGACAAGGTACAGTTTCACACAGAATATAATTAACTGCGAAAAAAAGCCATCATTTACAAATTCATGGAAGATAGGTCAATTAACTGTGATGGCTAAATGGTAAATGAAACTGCAAGGTAGAATGATAGCATACCTCTGTTTAAATGGTTACTCTATGGATGGATCTACACTGCCCTGTATCCCCGGATCCGATCCCAGATTATCTGTTTATCCCAGATTATATGGCAGTGGAGAAAATCCCACATTATCTGAGATATTGTGGGATTTTCTGCCTTGCTATTCTGGGATATAGGGCTGTGTGAAAGGGCCCTCATAATCCAGTTCAAATCATTTAATCTGGGATCAGATCCTGGGTATAGGGCAGTGTTGATCCTGTCTAAGACACAGTGGAAGACCATTTATACATTTCATACTTGGGTTATAGTTTTTCCACAGGCATCTCTATGTTCGCTCTTGGGAAACAAATGGTGGACCAGAACCTGAAAAGGTTAGATTTTTGAAGGACAGCTTTGAGGATATGGCAGACAGCATAACCAGTGAGTCTTAGGGCCCTTCCACACAGCCATATAACCCAAAATATCAAGGCAGGAAATCCCACGTTATCTGCTTTGAACTGGAATATATGGCAGTGTGGACTCATATTACCCAGTTCAAAGCAGATATTTTGGAATTTCCTGCCTTGATTTTCTGGGTCATATGGCTGTGTGGAAGAACCCTTAGTTAGGTGAGGGATTTTAGGAGCTGTAACTTCTTCAATCACTATGCTAGGCTAGTTAAACCCTGTAATATCAATACTGAATAGGAATGGGACGTTGGTTTTGCTTTTACCCATACTTGACTTTTTAAAAGATTTATTCTTTCCCTATTAAACATGAATAAATTAGCATACTTAATTAAATTATTCCAAAAAATAAAATAAAATCCCCTACCAATAACCTAGCATCAAGAAGAACATGTTGTAACTCCTTGCCATATAGACATTAAAGAAGCAGAACCCCTCTGGAAAAAAAAGCTCTCCGAAAACAAGCTGGTTAATTAGGCTTTATGATTTGGCAGAGATGAACAAATTGCCTAATCTGGTCAAAAGAAGGAGAATAGAAAAAAATAAAGACAAATGTAATCTAGAGATGGAATATATGAATAAAGTTGGGGAACACAAGGAAGGTTAGACTTGGATAGCTAATCAAATTCATGTGTAAGTAGGAGTAATACAACATTTATTTTTGAAATGCCCATAGTTATAAAGTAGAGGCTATTTGTTATAATCAGTAATGAGAAGGGAAATACAAAATTGCAATCAGGCAAATGAGAAGCCATATATGTGTCCTTATTAGTGATCTAGTTTGTTATTTTTGTGAAGCTATTACGTTTTAGTTTAGTTTAATTGTATATTAGTTTAGTTTTGTGTTTTTTTTCTAATGTTTTGATTCTTATGTGTTGTTATATATATCAAAAATGTTTTTTGTCAATTTAAAAAAATATTTAAAAAGGAAAGCTGTTAGTCCTAATTCAGCATCATAAACATGGTTAATGTACTGTTGAATACATGAAACCATATTGAATACATATATAGCCAATTATCCCCTCAAAGTCCTGGTTCTGGATGGACACATCTGTCAATGTCAGGTTCCTCTGACATTCTAGCATTTTAATCTCAAATACTTGATTATAAACAAATGCTTGAATTTTAACAAAATATTATTAAAAAATCCCAAAGCAAATTGAAATTCTCACCCATTCTAAATATTGGTGTTGCCAGATGTTTTGCTCAAGAACAGATATCCTCTCAATTTAGGGAAGCACATTTCTGTAATAACCATATCATAGAAACAACTAACAATGAATGGCTTATGGCAGAAGATTGAACTGCAGCCCAGATGCTACATTTGGCTTGATCAGAGTCAGTGTTCCAGCTTGCAGAAAAATGCTGCCCTCCTTATGAAAGCACCAGATCCCATCTGATATTGGAAGTGAAATAGGGTTAGCCCTCATTAGCATTAGATGAGAACCTGCCAATGAATACCAGCTGTTGTAGGTTATATTTCAGAGGAAGATATTGGAAAAACCATCTCTGGGTATCCCTTGCTTTTTAAAAACCCTATGAAATTTTTGTGTCCACCATGAGGGAACAAGTGACTTACGACCTTATCATACAGGCCACTGTAATCACCACGGATTGGTCCCACGATAGTTTAGTCATGGAGCCCCACTGGAAGGAGTATTACGTTGTGAGATGGGAGCCACTGGGCTCCGTAGCTAAACTATCTCTGAACTAGCATATGCCGCTGAAATAAGTCCCATCTGATGAGGTCATTGAAGGCACATACAAGCACACTCATCCTATCTGAGCTATTACGGAGAGGAATTCTTGTTATCCCTGATCAGTAATCAGATATTTTGGGGATTCTTTTACTGGCTTTCTACTGGCATTTTCAGGGACAGGCTTGATTCCAATCAGGAGTCAGTTATCCCCTAGAAAGGCTGTTCATTCCCCCTTCTCCTTCTTTCTCAATAGAGGAAGAAGAAGAGGAAAACTGGGTTAATAACCAAAGCATGATGTTAATGTCAGTGGGGTTGGGCATGCCCCCATCTTAGAGTGTGGGAGTGTCTTCTGACAACATCAGGCTCAGGGAAAACTGGGGGGGGGGGGGTGGACCCCTTGATTTTGGCCATTGCCACAGTGTCTTATTTGTGGGTGTTTCACATGCAGGATAGTTTTTGAGATTGAAAGATAACAATAAACAAGAGGTGTGGAACTAATGGGGGGATTTTTTTTTACACTTGCATTGTTATGGCTACCCTCATTTTCAGCTAAAAATCCAACCAGGAGTCACTTCTAGTTGGTAAGAGTGTATGGTTTCAGTCCATGGTGGCACTCTTTGAGGCCTCCAGGAGTAGCAGCAGACCTTTGGAGAGCAGTTTCCAAGCCATTTTCAGGGGACAGGATGAATGGGAGGAAATAAGGAGTTGTGGAGTCACAGGAATTAGGGTTGTGCCCAAATAAGGCCTCCAATCTACAATTTCTTTATCCTAGCATTAGAATTTAGTTGGGGTAGGAAGGATCTTGTTGCCCCACAGAAGGCTTCCAGGGGGCAACATCTCCACTATACAGCCCAAGATCTTCTCATATCTAAATCCCTTTGCAAACACATGTGACAAATTAGTATTTCTAAACATAGACAATTTTGCATAATTGTTATTTTCACCCGACCCTAGATTAATGCTAATTCTTTCTTGATTGTCTGGTGTTTAGATGTCTTTAGCGTTGGAATTTTTTGTATGTTTTTTGTTTTTCATCTTCAGAGCACACATTATGCAACCAGAATAAATTATTCACTTCCTTACATGAAATGGCTTTCATGCTCTGACTTGTGTTTTCACAGGTACAGTGGGAGTGCATAAACCCCAAGTACAAAGTAAAGAAGAAGAATTACAAGAATTCTGGCATCGTCATTCTTAATCTGTGCAAGGTACTGTCATTTAAACAGTATTTCAATCATTAAAACTGGACATTGCTTTCAAAATCTGTTTAAAAAAACCAAAAAACACTGGAATATGTCATAGAAATTCATTATAGTGACGGACTCCCAAAGGTAGCATAACAGATGTTGCTAAGTCAAGGTGGATCAGTGTTTCCATGGGATGACAGTTGCTTCTTAGAAATGTGGTTGCTGACCCTTACAGATCCATTCTGTTCCCTGGGTGTATCCAAAGGCATATTTGCTCAGTGCTGTGCTGGTTTTTAAAATTCTTATCACAGAAGCAAATGTGGATAGAAGCTAACCAGATGGTGAATTGGATTCTGTAATACGCACATTATTTTATTGTTCACGATGTTCTGTAGTTTACATAGAAGCCGCCAAACGCTTAAATGAAAAATATGAACTTTTGAGTATTGGGGAGCAAGTTTAATTCACTAGCTACCTATCCTGAAAATATGGTGCAAGCAACCATTGAAAGTCCATGTAGGGGGTGAGTGCTTCAGTAGCTATAGCAGGGAAGATGAACCATTTAGCTGGAAATTTATTTTAGTCTGCAAGTGAATACTGGGAAGGGTTGAAATTTTACCTTTCCCCTTCCCTAAATCCTTCTATTGCCCACCCTCCCAATCTCATTACTTTCTTCATCAGAGATTGTCTGGCATCTTACTGCTGTCCAACTTTACCTTGTGTATCATCTCCTCTAAATAATAATAATAATAATAATAATTATTATTATTATTATTATTATTGTTGTTGTTATTCAAAATACATCACACAGTTCTAGACACTTGGGAAGTTTTCGACTTGTGATTTTGTGATATGAAATCCAGCATATATATCTCATTTGCTGTGTTTTTGTGTCAGAATAATAATAATAATAATAATAATAATAATAATAATAATAATAGCAATAATGCTTGGGAAGTGTTTGACTTGTGATTTTGTGATACAAAATCAAGCATGTCAGTAAAATAATAATAATAGCAACAACTTTGTTCTTGTATCCCGTCACCATCTCCCCGAAGGGACTTATGGTTACTTACTCGGCACGAAGTGCCAAAAACAAAACATAAAATAAATGCAGTACAAAATACAATAAGTAAAACACATGTGCATATAAAACACCAAGACTCAGTAAAACTGCACTCATCAGCCTATGGTGGCAAGCTGCTGTAAACATGGCCAGGCTGTAAACAATAGGACAAGGGAATGGGATAGTGCAGAGCTGCAACAATGGAGAGAGAGCATGGGATAAAGTGCAAGGCTGTGTGACTGTTGCACAGAAAACTAAGGACTAAGTGTTCTCAAAAGCTTGTTTGAATAGCCATGTCTTCAAGTCCCTACAAAAGGAGGACAGAGTGGGGGGCTGCCTAATCTTCCTGGGGAGGGCATTCCAAAGCTGGGGGGCCACCACGGGGAAGGCCCTCTCCCTTGTCCCCACCAACCACACTTGTGACGGTGGCGGGACCAAGAGGAGGGTTTCCTCAGCACATCTTAGAGCCAGTGCTGGTTCATGGAGGGGGGATGCAGTCATGAGAGTAGGCAGGACCCAAGCCGTTTATCCTCCTAATATCCTCAGAGCAGCTTATAAAAGGTGAAAAAAGATATAGCTTTTTTAAAACAATGTAAAATACAGTTTAGTTATCAGTAAAATTAAAAGTAGTTAAGTGTAGCCATTAAAAAGAAAACCAACAACTATAAACAGCATAGCACATGGATTTGTCTTTTTTTCCCCTTCTTTTTGTTGTTGGGCAGGTTGGTCTTCCCCTCCCCAAGTGTTATTTCACTTGGAAATCCTAGTAAGTGGCTATGCATTTTATTTCTCTTGTTCCAGCTTTGGAAAGCCATAGCAATGAGCTATTATTGCCATACCATACCACAATACTTTGTGATTATAGCATCCTTTTCAGACCAGCTCTTTTATTCTCAGTGATGACACAGGGCAATCTGTTTTCTTCAGGTACAAAAATTTGCAAATGGAGGTGGAGGGTATTGTTCATCATTTCTTTTGAGTCTTGCCCTCAGTGAGACGTTCTTTCAAAATATAAAGAAAACCCCCAACATCCTCATGTAGTCTATGAAATTAAAAAAAATATTCTGTTCTGATTAGAATGCTTGTATCTCTTTCAGATTCACAAGATGCATTCATTCTTGGACTACATCATGGGTGGTTGCCAAATACAATTCACAGTAAGTACCATAGCTTTAAAATGATTTTCCAGTGGACAGATTGGAAACTTTTACAACACTGATTTTTTATTATATGTATCTGTATTTCAGTAAACACCATGTACTGTTTTATATATATACCATGTACTGTATTCATATAAGAGAGAGAATGTGAATATGTCTTAGATTTGTATCTATCATACTCTATCTCAGTGGTTCTCAACCTGTGGGTCCCTAGGTGTTTTGGCCTACAACTCCCAGAAATCCCAGCCAGTTTACCAGCTGGTAGGATTTCTGGGAGTTGAAGGCCAAAACATCTGGGGACTCACAGGTTGAGAACCACTGTTCTATTCAGAAGGCATATTTTAGCTGATAGATCTTGTTGAATTAGATGTGAGTGTGTGCATAATTAAAATCTGACATTTCATGTGGCTACAAACCATGTTGACATTCATAACAAGCATGTGGTACACCCAATGAAGTCATTTACAAGAATAAATAGTCTTTTCAGTCTTTAACAGCACTTGTTAATGTATATGGACAACAGAATTGAGCAAGCTACAGAGATCCAGAAGCTACTTTCCAACCTGGGGCTGACACAGGCTACCTCCAACTCCCCACAAAAATCCCAAAGTAGGCAGTAGTCACTTCTAAATATTGGTTTAGTAAAAATACACTGGAAGAATCAAAGTTGGCATGGTGAGGAGGAGATATGCCTTCCCTTAGAGCAGTATTTCTTAGCCTTCCTAATGCCACGACCCCTTAATACAGTTCCTCATGTTGTGATGACCCCCAACCATAACATTGTTTTCATTGCTACTTCATAACTGTAATTTGGCTACTGTAATTAATTGTAATGTAAATATCTGCTATGCAGGATGTATTTTTATTTACTGGAACAAATTTGGCACAAATACCTAATGTGACCAAATTTGAATACTGGTGGAGTTGGGGGGATTGATTTTGTCATATGGGGGTTGTAGTTGCTGGGATTTATAGTTAACCTGCAATCAAAGAGCATTCTGAACTCCACCAACAATGGAATTGAAACTTGGTACACAGAACTCCCATGACCAATGGAAAGTACTAGAAGGGTTAGGTGGACCTTGAGTTTTGGAGTTGTAGTTCACCTATATCCAAAGAGCATTGTGGACTCAAAAGGATGGATCTGAACCAAACCTGGCACAACTATTCAATATGCCCAAATGTGACTCCTGGTGCAGTTTGGTGAAAATAGACCTTGACATTTGGGAGTTGTAGTTGCTGGGATTTATAGTTCACCTACAATCAAAGAGCCCTTTGAACCCCACCAACAATAGAATTGGGCCAAACTTCCTACACAGAACCCCCATGTCTTAAAGGGACTCGCTGGCATGAGCCTCCCTCCAGCCTTGCACGCTCTCCCTCGCCCGCACATGGGCACCACGCTACCATCTGCCCAGCACGACTGCTCTCCCCTCCCCATTCGGAGTCTCAGAAAGAGCCCTCCCCTTGGCTGAGAGGTCAGCCAATCACAGTGGAGGAGGGCTTTGGGTGGGAGGATTCGCCATCTGTTTCCAAAAAGCAAGAGAAGAACAGGCAGAGATATCTTCAGCCTTCTCTGCTAAAGGGGTCCTAAAACCATCAGAAATATATGTTTTCTGATGGTCTTTGATGACCCCTCTGAAACCTCCTATCAGGGCTCCTGATCCCCAGGTTGAGAAATGCTGCCCTAAAATACAGTCACTGCTCTTAAATAATTTTATTTGCCTCAATGTTTCTCTTTTTCTAGTGATTGTGGAATTCTGTGGAGGCTTGGGTACCCCAAAAATGGCAAAAAGGGGATTGTCACTTGTGATCTAGAGTCTTAGCTTTGCTGTTCAAATTTTGTTCAACTAGAAAGGCTTGAGAATTTATTCAGTACCTATTCTGCAGCAAATAAGTGCAAATAAGAATACATTTATCCTTCTGATGTTGCACTTCATTCATTCTTCAAGCAGTTTGGGCATTAAAATATGCATAAAGTCCTACGGAATGCATATTTTATGCTAAATACTGTTAAAAATAACGGTGTTATATCAATGTGTATATGAAATGTATCCAGGTGTTTATGCAGACCCTTATCTACCCAATAATTACAGATTAACTCATGTATATTAATGGAAAAGACAGAAGACGTGCCCAATTGTAGTAGACTGAAAATGGAATGATCTGGACATCCTTATATGAAAGCTGTCTCTTTATATCAATCTAAAAATATTATTTTTTTCCTAATGTTGTATTTTTCTCAAATTTTAGAAACCACTTCAAACTACTTCAACAAGAAATAGAAGCTTTTATTCATTCTTCTATAACACTTCTTTTACAATCTACCTAGTAAGCAACCAGTCCTTTCGAAATCACAATGTTCAAGAAAAGCTTTGGGAAGGATATGTTTCTCCAAGGTGTAATCATGGAAGTTTGTGGCCATGTAATTTCACTATCATCAGTCATCATGGTAGTTGTTGGAGGCTTTTAAACAGAGGCTGTATGGCCATCTGTCAGTGATACTTTGATTGTGCTTTTCCTGCCTGGCAGGGGGTTGGACTGGATGGTTGGACTGGATGGCCCTCTATGATTGTAATAACTATGATAATGGTTTTATTTCTTACCTACAAGGAGGCTTACAGGCTACAGTTTAATGCATACTTATCTGCAAGGGATCACAATAAACATATTTACTTGTTAAATATTTCAATGATGCTTCTTTACAAATGAAATCTGTAAAAGAAAAAAAAATGGAAATACAATATTAGAATAGTAAAATCGTAGAGTTGGAAGGGACCACAAGAGCTATGTAATCTAGCCTCCTGCCATTCAGGAATACATACCGAAAGCATCCCCAAAAGATGGACATCTGACTTCTGTTTAAACATCTCCAAAGATATGGAGCCCCTGGTGGCACAGTGGGTTAAACCCCTGTGCCGGCAGGACTGAAGACCGACAGGTCGCAGGTTCGAATCCAGGGAGAGGCGGATGAGCTCCCTCTATCAGCTCCAGCTCCTCATGTGGGGACATGAGAGAAGCCTCCCACAAGGATGATAAAAACATCAAATCATCCAGGCATACCCTGGGCAACGTCCTTGCAGACGGCCAATTCTCTCACACCAGGAGTCACTCCTGACACGACAAAAGATGGAAAGTCAAAGCAGTATATTAGTCAAGAGCTCAAACTATTGTCTAGTGTTTTTCATTAACCAACAGCAATTGGGATAAGCAACTTCAACAGGGAGGAGGGATCATTTTTTATACCTAACATCAGCTGCAGGCTGCATCAGGTCTGAAAATGGAAATGAGGTGAAGGGGAGAGAGGAATCTTTAGTGCGGGGTCTCTCCTAACCAACGAATAGAATTACAGATCTGCTATTTTTGCACACTTGCAGGAGTGCCAAATTCTCATTTTCCCTTTAAAGAAAAAAAAACAGCATTGGGAATTTTGAGAGGATACATAAGGAGCCTTGGAGAACTGTACTTTGGGCATCTGTAAATAGCATTGAAGTCTGCAATTCCATATAGAACAGATCATACTACAGAGTGGACCCGATCACAGATACAGCCAATCTCTGTGGGCACCTCTACACAGTACCTAAAATGCAGAAGTTACTGTGTTAAAAAAGGGGGAGGCTAAATGATGCCAACAGTAAATTTGCGCTGATTTGCTGCAACAGACGAATAACGCTTTTTAAAAGTCCACTTATAGCCTGATTCCGGCCAGAAAATGTGCATTTTCACATATCCCTGCACTTGCAAAAAACACGTGATTTCCTTCCCTCTCCCTTGTGGAGATTGCTCCAGAGCACTTGCACTTTAAAAAAGCTCGAAACACCTGATCACTGATTGAGCTGTAAAATGGACACACAGCTGGTTTAAAGGAAGCAGAAATTGAGAACAATTAGAACTCTCTGAAACTCTTTATTTTAAACTTTTTAATATTAAACTAAGCTTAAATAAACAATTAGAGGAAGTTTTTTTAAAAAAACATTCTATTATGCACTGAACCCCACATGCACACACACAAATCTGCTTATATTTATATTGAGATATACACATGTGCGTAAATACATTCCAGCGCATAACAGAGTGATTTTTAAAAACCCTTCAGCCAGATGTCCCCCATCAGCCTTCCATCTTGTTTCGTTCCAACACAGAAGAAGCCTGTGAGGATGGCAAGCGACCAAATCTTGGAACTAACAGGTCTGTGTGGGAACCGGCAGTCAGGTCAAGGGATTTTTTTACCCCCCATCTAAAACCCGGATTTTGGCACTTTCTGGAAGTGCCCTGTGTCGCCTACAAATGGAAATCCACAGGTTGTAACATAGACAATTTTCAAAGTGTCTGAGGAATTGGGGCAGGGGTGGGCATTTGTGGGGGGGGGGGGTTAAGGAGTGCATTATCCCACTCCTTTCCATAAAGCCTTGGAGGGGCTCATCGTTTGTGCCCCCAAATGCCCTTTAGGGAACTCAGGCATTCACTCATGTTTTGAGGAGCAGTTACTGGAATATCTGAAGACATTTGTTTTGACCCCTGGAAGGGTTCTAGGAGGACTTTAAAAGTGATGGGAATGTACTCCATACCCGCAGAGGACGTTTTGGAGCAAAATAAAATGATGCAGTCTGTGCACATTGCCCACCACTAGTATAGAGAAACACATTCCTAAAGGTAAAGTCCCATTGCTTCAGAAGAAATTTTCTGAAATACCTTTGACTGATCTGACCCTTTATTTTGTGGAGGCTACACACAGAGTAAAAGAGAAACAAGAGAGTGAGAGAAAGCTCTACAGTTATATTTTGCTGCAGGATTTTTGGCCATTTCTACAACAAGACAGTAGGCACCACAGCTTGGACGGTTCAATACCAATTAAGGGATAACTTTGTACTGACAGAATTTCTGCAAAAACAGGTGCAGATTCTGAAGTTGCTTGTAAGTCAGCCCACTGACTTGTTGTTTTCAATTTAATTATGTTCCTATTGAGTTCAAGCAGGGCGTAGACAATACAGTGCAGCTGTGATCTGAAAGGCCATTTGAGAAGAGGAGGGAGTGAGATGCTATGCATGGTTTTGGGAACAAAAAGCTATGGCATGAAGTACCTGCTAATTTGAAGCGCTAATGAGAGCTTTTGTAATATCATGCTGTGTGTACTGAAGATGCTCTGCACTTCCTTTTTGGCAAGAAAATACATATCAGATAAATAAAAACAAGTGTTTGGTCCTTATAGGTCGATTTTTACTAAACCTATATAATCCTTTTATGTGCAGAGTTATATTTTTTAAAATAAAATATGAGAGATTGTAAACAGGTTCTGGTCTTAGCAGGGCCATGGCAGGGCATTGCATTGGTATTAAGAGATAAGTTAAAATGATGGTTGCCTTAGCGTAAATGCTTGGGTTGAGTTGGACAGGCAGCAGTGGCCCTTACAGATTCTCCCTGTTGCCTTGCTTTATGTTCCAGGCTCCCTGTTTTGCTCCCACAACTACACTGCTGCCAGTAATGTAATAACCAGGGGGTTTGTGGTAAAGGCTTTTCTCCAAATAAGAATTCTACCCCTTGTGACTCCCCACATTTGCAGGTTTATCCTTTGTGGATTTGATTACTGTGATGTCTTTAGGAATGTCTAGAGATCTCTTCTAGCTTATTTTTGGCAGCTTGACAGTATTTTAGAACTTCAGCCACAGAGCCCGATGTCTCCCATCACACAGTGGCTAACTCTCTCGGGCAGCTCTGTGGCTGAAGTTCTGCCTCTGCCAAAAAAAATGACAACAGCAGAAAATGGCAGGCTCCCCATCTTTCCATGTGTGGATCCGCCGACAAAGGGCTTCCCCCTATGTAATGAGGAAGGGGGGAAGCTGGAATGGAACAGGGAGTGGGGCAACAGGTCCCCACACCTCCTGTGCAACCGGTAGCGGGACAAGATAATCTGGGACATCTTCAGTGGCATGTGTTACAAGGTCGTAGGTCCTCCAGTGCTATCCTATAGTCAACTTTTGTTGGGAACAGAGTTATGCTGAGGGATCTAGAGATTCCTTGTGGGATATTTTCACCAGGAATCTCTAGGCCATCTATGGTCAACATCCAGCAGAAGTTGACCATAGAATTGTACTGGAGGACCTAGAGATTCCTAGAGAAGTGGGTTTTTCTTTTCTTTTCTACTTTCATGGTGGTCCTACACTTCTAATGTCCATGAAAGTGGAGGCCTTACTTTACCATTTTGGCATCCAAACAAAAAGTGACACACAACAAATATGAAAAATGCTGGTATGGAGAATATGATAATAATATCCAGTGTGTCATTCTCCATAGTGTTAGAAATGTGGGGATTGAAAAAAAATCTCATAACTCAGGAAATCCATATTTGAAGAAGTCATTGCTCTCATTTTGCCCTTACTGCAGTTGAACCCTTAGCTATTGCTGTCACATACTGTGGTGATGCATCCTACTAGCAAGGTAAGATTCAGCTGTTGCTAAAGTTGACATCTATAGATGGAATTGGACAGTGTGTATCTTATATTTGGCTTCACGCATCAAAAGTTCTTGGTCCAGTTCTATTAAAGAGTGATTGACTGACTCAAAATCTCCCAGCTTAGTAGCACCCCAAGTCCCAGTTCGGTGCTCTGATCATTGCATCCCAGCTCTTTCTTCTGAAATATACTTTTTTCATTATTCTTGCAATCTTTATTTAAAAAAATGAAAATGAAACTACATAGAAATACTACATAAAGAGGAAGGAAAAGTGCCGTAAAAACAAATATAGAGAAATGGGATGGGTGGAGAAGAGAAAGAGATGGAGCATTTCCTCTGTAACTTTCGAGCAAGTTCTCTTGTTATCAGTAGCTGACAAACTCATTCACTCTTAGTTCACAACTGCATGACTTTCCTCCTCACGCTACTGAGTCCCATTCCATGTTTCATCACTTCAGCTCATGTTATCATCCAGTTTATCTTTCCTGTTTGTCCTGGATCACTGAAGAGAGTATGTGATGACACAATCCTGTTTTTGGTGATTCAAAAAACACTAAGAATTTTTTTTAGAAGGGGAAACTGTGAGTTTATAAAAGTTAAGTGTAACTTTTTTTCTTCTTTTGGTGCCAGATGCCTCTTATTACTTGAAAAAAGAAAAAAAAACAGGGCAAGTTGCATCAAAATCTGTTCAAAGCTCAAGTTTAGGGTTTACCTCCAGGCTCACCTACCTCTCATCTGTAAAAAAGAACTGAGGAATAATTAATTGACTTATAGAATTATTTGGGTATGGAAACTATAGTACTCATTATTGGTTTAACAGCAGTCATCGTGACGCATAAACAATAAAAAGGAGATGAACATAAGAATCTGACATTGCCTGAAGATTAAATTCATAGATACAGTGTAGAACATTTCAGTCTTGCCGTGATTTTATGTTAGACAGATGTGTGAACCCGAAAGCACCTGAGTGTGGGCGTATGGGATTAAATTAAGCTCTGATTGCTTAGAACTTATAATTAGACAAATGAACATTGCAATATAATTGGAAGAGACAGCGTGTTTCATTTATTTTACTGTGCTAAGCTTTGTGGAAACAAATTTTGTTTTATTCTCATGACAAATATCTCAAATAGCAAGTAATGTTTTAGACAGTGCTTGAATTACTATGGATCAGAGAGCTTTCCCTAAACTTTTTAAGTGGGGCTACTATTTTACAGAGGTGGAGGAGGATATCCACTCTCACAATTGCTCTCTTGTGTGAGCACCATGGTACTCCTGACCTCTGGAATCCATCTCCACAACTAGACAGAGTTAGCAATTGACAACAAAATAGTGGCCACAATTAATACTCTAATTTTATTTCTAAGATGCACTCCCCCCGCTTATATACAGTATTCTAATTTGTAATAGTAATGCTTTATCAAAAAGGCGGGTGCGACTGTTATGAGGCTTTGAGTCCCCCCTGGGCTGAGAAAAGTGATATACAAACACAGTAAATAAATAGTTACTATTACATGGTAAAAACCTTTTTACAGTTATGGGTCTACCCTTGGCTTCCAGCAGAGGGGCCCTATGGCTACAAAGGGTGCAGTCATGTGGGCAAGTGACACTTCACAGCCCATGCATCTGTCCCTAGGAGCTATGGGGCTTCCCTTCACTGGGAAAGCCCCATAGCTCTGAGGGGCAGGTGAAGCCTCACTTGCCCATGCACCTGCACCCTTTGCAGCTACAGGGCTTCCCTTGTCTGGCAGTCGAGGAAAGCCTTGTACCTGCAATGGGTAGGCACCCCTCATTCATTTACCTGGGCAGGTGTGCAAGCAAGTGAATAAAAGAGGTGCGACTATTACATGAGGAACAAGAAAAATGCCAGTTTAACACCCCAGAATGCAGTGGTGACTATTATGTGATGAAATACGGTAAACATCTTTAGAAATTGGTTGTGTCTTAGAACTGCAGGTGTATCTTATGTATTTTTGGTGGTGGTGGTACTAAAATTAGAGTTCATCTTTCAATTGATGACATCTTACAAGTGAAAAAATACAGTATATGTGAGGAGCTTAGTGTGCAGGCAGGGTGCCTTGCCACCACTTCTTAGAATCTGCTTCTAAGGCAATTGCCTCCATTTGCCTAATGACTTGGCAATAGCCTAACCACACCGTATTCCTCTACATGCAGGCATGCCTCAGTTAATGTCTTCTACTCTGTCACAGAGGTATTGGATGGACTGAAAAAGAGTTTAGAAGAAGAAAGTCCTTAATCCCATCTCTACTTTCTCAGTTGATCGTTGTACAGAATCCAGATTGTAATATTGCACAGTTGGAGAAGCATAGCCCTGTATTAGAAATGATCTTAAATTGCCATATTTAAACCTTCTTTTTCCACTGGAGTTCTTCTTCATAGGAAATAGTGAGCTACTTGAGAGAACTCCAGTGAAGATGAATGGGGAATAAAGTCTGTTCCCATTAAATGAAGGCAACATGGTGCATTCATTAAGAGCTTGTTCTTTCAATTGGCCTTTGATCTACTGAGTTATCTTTCTTCCGTTTGCTCTGCTTTTAGCTGCTATCACTTTTGTTGTGGTTTGTTGTTTGGGTTCATTTTAGTTTCAGAGTGAATTGTGTTATTGCTTGCTCTTTTCTATCTCAGAGCGCATCTGCACTGTATAATTAATGCAGTTTGATAACTCTTTAGCTGATATTGTTGTCACTGTGGAATTGTGGCAGTTGTAATTTTACAAGGACTCTAATCATCTATGCCAAGGAGTGCTGGTGTCTCACCAAAGATCAAGATTCCATAGCATTTAACTATGGCTATTAAAGTAGTGTCAAACTGCATTAATTCCACAGTATAGAGCCAGCTTCAGCTGTCTTGGGTTTTTCCAATGGAAAGAGAGGGTAAATATGATTATTTTGTATATGGCTAAAGTATCGTTGTTCAGTTTTCATTCCTGTTGGTGTTAAAAAATATTGAATTGTACATTGGCCTTGGTTGATGTTTTAGAACACATTGAACTGCAACTTTTTAAACACTTAGTATTTTTATTTGTAACTTTATTTAATATGTGTACCTTATTTAAAAAATCAATTGTAATGCATTTTTAACATGTGTAGTTGTAAATAATAAAACATATAGACTTTTGTATATATTGCACCGATCCTTTTATGCGCAACCAGCTTTATAAGACACCCAGTTGAATTAGAGCATACAAATGCCTGCATTGGGCAACTATTACTATAAGTGATCACTTGTGACCGAGTATGATTGTCTTCCAAGCATAAAGTCATAGTAGTGAGTCCGTAAGTGACTGTAGAGACCTATTCTGGATCCACATGGACTGTCACAATGAGGACATGGGTTTCCAGGTGGAAGGCAGTCACAACAAGGATTTGCTTGATGTGCCGTTCCTCTTGGCCTGTTTCTCTCTTTTGCCTTCCATTCATGCCTCTTCAAATTCCACAGCACTGTTGGTAACAGCTAGCCTCCAGTTAGAACGCTCGAGGGCCAGGACTTCCCAGTGTTAAGGTTAGCTTTAAGCCTATCTTTAAATCTCTTTTGTTGTTCACAGACAATAGTGCAATTACCACTTTCTGTTCACAGCCTTTGATTGCAATGGCCATCACCATTCCTATGAGAATGCAAAACAGAGATTTACAGGAGGGAAGGTACATAGCATAACATATTGTCCTTTTCTTTCTTTTCCAGGTAGCTATAGATTTTACAGCCTCAAATGGTGATCCCCGGAATAGCTGTTCCCTCCACTACATCCACCCTTATCAGCCAAATGAATACTTGAAGGCTCTGGTAGCTGTCGGGGAGATTTGCCAAGATTATGACAGGTGAATAATATTGACATTTGTTTCAGAGTAGTTTCTAGATGACATTCAAGTAATATGATAAAGCTGGGGGTTAGTTCCTGATCGCTGTCAAAGAATAGAGTCTGCAGTATTGAATCTCCCTGAGCTGTACATAAATGAGTGATATATAGAACTTTCATAAATGACAAAGTAAGTAGAGGCTTTTGAAGCTTTGACAGAGAATTATCAAAACGGAATCCAGAAATGTAGATTTTAATCAAGCATTGCTATGAAATTCCTAGCATGGCCATTACTTAAATCCAGTTGTCATTCCCAACTAGAGTAGACATGATGACTGAATGGAATTTACATAAATATTGACTTACCAAATTCCCCAGATTCATTGAATTTATTCTAGTTGGAACTTTCAAGTGGATTTATGCTCATCGTCCCAACTAACTATTCATTCTCAGAACTAGAAAAACAACTTTTTAGAATACAGTTCCCTGAATGGATTTCACACAAATACTTTGTTGCAATTCAGATGACGGTCACATTATTCATATTATTTGGTCACTCCTTGAACCATGATAAGGAGCTGATTGAACCAACCTGAAAGTGTGTGCATGCTATATTCTTCTCACATACTAGATAAGTAATAGAGCCAAATCTTGTTGATTTTGGTTAGAGATATGATGATGATGATGATGATGATGAGGAGGAGGAGGAGGAGGAGGAGGAGGAGGAGTTTATTACACGACCCTCCCTGCAGCTCAAGACAAGACACAACATCATTAAAACAAGAGATAAAACACCATTAAAAGACCTACAACACGATACACAGAGTTATATTACAAGTTAAAATCCACGAATGAAAGGCAAAATAATATTCACAACTTAAGATTGATTGGGTAGATCTGTCGTTGTGTTTAAAATTCCAAAATCTGATTTAGCTGTCAAAGTTCTTCCAGTATGTCATTCCATAGTCTTGGGGTAGCTGATGAATTTGATCTTGATTTTGTTAACTCTTAGATGGTAAATAGGAACCCCTCACTTTTCATTTTGCCTGAAGATGGCAAGATTTGGAAGGAGCGATGTGTGTGTGTGTGTGGTGTTTTGAGACTTTTTTGCATGTATATAAAATGCACAACCCTGAAAAATACAATAAATAGGAACTAGTCTTTCCCCATAGGAAAGACCAGTAACAATAATAGCACTTATTGGTTCTTTGTGTCTTGATAATTAAACCAGACTTCCTTTTGCACTCATTGCATGCATGCATCCAATTCCATAGAGGAAAAAGACACTGGTGTTATAGGCAGTGATTTTGAAAGGCTAGAAAACATGGTGCGGGGTGGGGACATCTGGTTTTTTGCTTTGCACTAGAGCAGTGACTCCCAAACATTTTTGGCCATGGAACATTTCAGAAGACATTTATTTTCTGCAGAACCCTAATCAAAATGTATATTTGGGATGATTTTACACCAACTCAAATACATTCCCCAAACTCACAGAGGGGTTTAGTATGGGAGTAAATATTACTCTGATATTTTATGAATAATATCCCAAAATCCCAAAATGTCATTTGTCTCAACAACTGCACAAGGAAGAAAGAAAAATATATTTTTTAAGCAATGTGGAAAATAATGATATGTGAATCACTCTTGTTCAGATGGCAAATAAAATATTGAAATGTAAACCCAATAACTTACATATGTGATAGCAATAGCTGTAGCACAACATAGTTATTTTGGAGACTGTAAATAAAATACGAGGGGTATTTTTTAAGTAAGGTCCGTTTGAACATAAATACATAAACTTATGTACTTTCAGAAGTATGTACTTTCAGAAAGTACATACTTCACTCTATTTTTTGACATAGTTGCCAAGTTTGTTTAAACACTTATCATACCTCTGAACCAATTTTAAAATACCCTCTTCACAAATCCTCGCTTCAACTGAAGCCACTAAATCGTCTGTAATCAAAGAAGGGCGACTGGAGCGGTCCTCATCATGGACGTTGTCACGGCCATCTTTGAATTGTCGTACCCACTTACACACTTTGCTTTCACTCATAACAGTATCACCATACACTTCACAAATCTGTCGATGAATTTCTGCAGCAGGCAGGTTTCTTGCTGACAAAAACCGTATCACTGAGCGAACCTCACATGCAGCAGGTGAGTTGATAGTCTTAAACATTTTTAAAGCACAGAACAGAACCATACAGGTTGGCTACAGAGCGGAAACTGAGCACAGTTGTTCCCGAGGCATGTCGGTACATGATGCACGCGCTTGTTGCGGTATGCGCACGAACTACTAGTGTCTACAACAAAACGGACCTTACTTAAAAAATACCCCTCGTAGTTGCCCCTGTGTGGTTTTCGTTTAAAATCTGTTTTAAATTTTCCTGTTAAGATTTTTTGCAGAACCTTAAAGATGCTTCAGTGAAACTGCAGAACACAGGCTGGATTTACACTGCCATATATTATACATATTATATTATATTATATTATATTATATTATATTATATTATCCATTTTCTGAATTCGGATTATCTGCTTTGAACTGGATTATATAAATTTATTCAGTTCAACACAGATAATCTGGATTCAGAAACTGGATTATATGGCAGTGTAGATGGGGCCACAGTTTGGAAACAACTGCACTGGATGAGAGATCTCACAAGGAAATTGAAGAATACTGTTGGGCTCATCATGTTGGACATCCTGTCTCAAATCAAATTCTCATTAATGGCATGATTTTTTCACAGCCCCATTTTATTTCCAATTACTTAGGCCTTTCTTAATGACAGTATTCTAGTTTGCTTCTGTGCCTTTCTCTGTGGTGGTATCTGTCATACTTACCAGACAGAGAATATTTCTCTTATCGAATTGGCAGTGAGTGTCTTGTCCGTCGGATGCTAATTATGCTTCTGGATCATTCTTGAGGAGTTTACTGCTGTCTTCCATGTTTAACACTACGGGGTGCAGTTATTAGACTGCTTCAAAGGATTGCTATTTACATGGTAATTAAATCAGCTTTCAATGAGAAGGGAAGCAGTTTGAGTGGAGTAGTGCTACAGTAGTGTAAATGAAACTTCTGCAAAGTGGAATGAAATCCTCAGAGAAACTACCACTATGTGTGAACCAGTAAAGGGCTAGGGTTACAAACTGATTACTATTGAATGCCTTCATCCATCTTTTTCTCACACAATCATATGGCAGTGTTTCTCATTATAATTGTGGGAATGGGAAAAGACATGGAAGAGAAGAATGAAATGCACTGCATGTCAAAACTTAAAAGAAAATGTTTACAAAATGCACCTGCAACGGTATCTCCCTCCAATAACTTTTCCCACACTGAAAAAGAATACCCCACTTCTGACACCAATTTGTCAGGAATGACTTTTCAATAACTTTGAAGCATAGGTTATTTTTATTGCAATTTCCAGTATAAGAGGGCACATCAGATTACAGAAAAACATCTAGACAACGAATGACATTGGACATACAGATTCTATGCAACTACATTGGGTTTACAATTGCATGGCTAACAAATAAAGGAGAATTACATTTTCACTCAGCATTTACATACATGTACATTCATTCATCCTCATGCACCCAAATATTTTCCCTTCTTGGAGTAGCACCTGTTAGGCCAGACCCTTCTTTCCTGCAGCCTATCAATGCATAGTTCCATAAGGCCAAAATGTCAAAACGCTGAAATGCCAAAACTTCTTTCCCTAAGAACAATGCCAAGGACCAGATCTCTGTTTTCCACACAGCAGAACCTGACTCCCTGCACAAAATCTAAGACTCCAAAAGTGCACTTCTTCCTCTTCCCTTGAGAAAAAAAGGCCAAAGTGACCAGACTGCTCCTGTGCAAATCTGCCACTTTCCATAGGTACACTATCTCTCTCCTTCCCATGGAGCAGAGCAAAGCGAGTGGAAAAGACTCCTCAGGTCAGTCACACTTTGAGCATTATTAGACTGAGTCTTTTATAGGAATATTCAGCAGCCACTGCTATGTAAAACTATTTTTTTTTCCAAATTTCCTTTCTAGTTCTTCATCTGGCATGTTCAAAAGGTACCAGATGAAGAACTAGAAAGGAAATTTGGAAAAAATTAGTTTTACATAGCAGTGGCAGCTCGAATAGTATATGCTAGATATTGGAAAATCTCTGAGATACCTCCCTTAGAAGAATGGGGAAAATGCCTTACAGATTTGCTGATAATGGATAAAATAGCTACTATTAAGAGGAGAACTATTAGAGAACTTTGTTAATGAATGGCAACCAATGATTCAATATCTCAATGTAAAATTAAGCTAAAAATGTACATAGATGATCCTATAAGGAGGAAGCAGATATTAAGTTAGAGCCTATGATACCTTTATATGTACTATTTAAATAGAAGACTGTGACCCCTTAAAGAAAATATATGATCTGAGAAATGATTATGGAACACTAATAGCTGGAAAGTTTTGCACTGTTTGCAACATACACTTACACATGCATGTCTATTTGAATAAATAAATAAATTAAAAAAATAATAATTTCAGGAATTGCACTCTCAGCTGATGGAAAAGTTCTCTAGTTTAGAATGCATGAAACACTGAATGGTTCCAAGGGGAATGAGAATGCAGTGCATCCTGAGTAAATTACTCTCTTGACTATGCATTCCCTGCTTCCCTTTCTTTGCAATATAGAGTCTACTCTTATGTTTTGAACTGCTGCCTCCACGCTCCCCCCCCCCACACACACATAGTCTGCTTCTTATTATTAATAGACAAGAAAACATCCATGAATATTTCTCATTATATAGCAGCAGTATTGAAATATTATGTGTGTTAGAGACTCTGTGTTTGTGTAAAAAAATTGGATAAATTAAAATAATCACTAAGTAAACTTCTGTTCAGTGGAAGTTACCCTTAAATATGTGTGCCTAAGCTTTCAGCCAGAAGCTGTGGTGGTGCTGCAGGTTAAACCACTAAGCTTTAAAACTTGCAGACCAAATGGTCAGCAGTTCAAATCTGCCAGATGGGGTGAGCTCCTGTTGTTAGCCCCAGCTTCTGCCAACCCAGCAGTTCAAAAACATGCAAATATCAGTAGATGAATAGGTTGGAAGGTAACGGTGCTCCATGCAGTCATGCTGGCCACATGACCTTAGAAGCGTCTACAGACAACGGCGGCTCTTCGGCTTAGAAATGGAGATGAGCACCACCCCCCAGAGTTGGACACGATTCGACTTAATGTCAAGGGGAAACTTTTACCTAAGCTTTCAGTTGAATTCTGTGTTATATGTGTAGCAGATTTGTGCATGAAAATTTAAAGGAAACATAAATGATAATAGTGTTTCAACATGTGGCCCCATGACAATGGGTTATCAGTTTGTAGTTTGGTAATTATGATTTTAGGTGCCTTATTCTCAATGGTTGTAACTGCTTTGACTTAAATAGCTTTTTACTCATTTTTATACCTCCTTTCATGAAAGAAGTACTAGTATCTGGAGAAAAATAAAGCTGCAAAGCTATGCATACTAACTTAGAAATAAGACCCATTGAAGTCTATGCAGCTGGCTTCTGCATAAAAAGATTGAACCACATATAGCATTTGACTGTGTGTGGGGAATAGTTTCATTATATTTTAATTCGGGCTTTCCTTTCTTCATTTATATTCCATCTTTCAGGATTAACCTATCCAGGGAGGCTCGTGAAATATTGAACACTCAGCATTCATTCTAACAGTATTGCACTCAACAAAAAAGAACAATAAAAAGATTATGCCGGCATCAATTTAAAACAGTATCAATTGTATAAAGTTCTATACATGTAGCACTTTGTCACATGAGGGTTTAGAAGCAACAAAATAGTGTTCTTTCTAAAAACACTATGCAATTGGGATTCCTTCTTTTCCTTTTGCATATTGGGACCCATTCTAGGTTTGCATACACAGTACTTTGTGGAGGACATCATGTCTCCTTTTTTATTAGTTTGCATACATATACACATGTACCCAAATCCCCCACATAGAAATATACCTGTAAACATTATATTTCTTACATTTCAAAAAGCATTTTTTCCAGGAGGAGGACAGATGAGGATAGCTTTATAACTATTTTAAGCTTTTAAACAGACTGGATGGCCATTTGTCAGGAGTACTTTGATTGTGCTTTTCCTGCATGGCAAGGGGTTGGATTAGATGGCCAATGTTGTCTCTTCCAACTCTATGATTCTGTTATTCTATGTGCTGGAAGATAAAGCCAGCAGCTATTTAAGTCCGATCTTTCCTAGTGCTGACTATCATTTTCCAGTGATTTATTAAGTCTGAAGCTAGAAAAAAATAGTTAGAAAGAGGCTGAGAGTTGATGAAATAAATGCTTTTTTAAACTTTAAGAATCTCTTGCACTTACATTTCCAGTCATATATGTGTATGTATGAGAAAGAGACTCCAGAATGTGGCCAGAAAAGGGTGTTGGGGACAGTGAGCAACTTTTTGGTTTCCCTTCATATCCCAGTTGGGGAGTCATTTGGCAATTTTTATTTTTCCATAGAGAAAAAAGTGTTGCTTGTTTACTTTGCCAATTTAAGGAAAACTGAAATGTCCTTCCCTTCCACTCCCATGATTGCTGCCATTGAATCCACTGACCACCCAAAATAAATATGAAGTGCAATTGAACTTTTGCCCTGAAAATCATAGTAAAACAGTAGAATAGGAATGGAGGTCATTCACAGATTTCCCGTGTTAATAAAAAAGAAATACTTTCCAAATATGCTCCCACAGATAAATAACAGAAGAGAGATGATGTTATGTAATAACTCCCAAACCAAGATACTACTTGTAGTGATGTAATCACGATTTACCTGCTGCATATGATAAAGCCCGTAAAACAAACATTCACAATAAGAGAGAAAAAGGGTTTTAAATAGCTGCAGTTCAGTACAGAACACTGAATTATTTTCAAGGAAGTTTTTTAAAAGAATTATTGTAGGTCTACTCCAAATCCAAGGTATAACATGTAAGTTGCTTAATTTGCATCCCATCTTTTTCTTGATGTGGGACTCAAGGCATCTTTTTAAAAAAAATTACAACCAAAATTTTATTAATTAGAAGTAAAATTATTATACAAAAATGAAAAGGTGACTGAATAATTGTATTAAAAACACAAAATAAAAACATGTTTTAAGCACCTAACTACTAAGCAGGGCATTAGAAATCTTCATTTGTAACATTTAACCATCTAATAAAATGTTGATGCATTGATGCGCAGTGGTCTTCAGAATATAACATCATTGGGACATAATAGTGTCCTCATAATGATACTAGATTTAGCTTCCAACTATCCTGACTTAGTTAAGTCAATCATATTTTTCAGAACCCTCTGACTTCAAGATAATGAGAGAGAGAACACCTTTCTCTCATTATCCCAGCTGTAATGAGGCAGTTGTATTATATTCATATAATATAATATAATATTTTTTGTTAGTGAAAACTGTAAGCTGAGGAGTAAGTGCCTTGAAAGGGCTGACGTTTATAAAACAGGGGTGGACAAAGTGTGTCCTGTGAGATCAGTGAGGTCCTCAAACTTATTTTTCTATTCTTCTCAGACCCAATGTTTCCTTCAGCATGAGACTGATTTTTTTCAACTCTTGGAAGCCCCCAGAAATGAAAAGCTTCACATTAAAATGTTTCACATCTCTGAAGCCAAACCTACCCAAAATCAAAATCAAAAATAGAGTTTTTGTCTCTTCCAGCATATTTTTTAAAATAAAATAATAAAATGTTTGTTGGAGATGGGACCCAAGTCTAAACATTAAATTCATTTTTGTTCCCTGCACAATTTATAGCCTGAATAAAATTTTAAGCACATTTAAAAAAAATTATGCATGAAACAAAGCATCTGAAAGCAAATGTCTTACTATTTCAGCCACCTATATGGACAGTTTCAGATTTTGGAATAATTCAGAATTCTGGACAATGGATACTCAACCTGAACTGGTAATCCAGGCTCCTTGGTGCACACTCCATCATGTACAAAAGTATCCCCATTCTCACCTGAGAAAGATCAAAAACTGTGTTGCAGCTAGGACCAAAAAAGGAACACAAAGACACACGCAGAATGTTTCACAGAGCCTTTTTATTTATTTGGAAAGCAGGGAAGAAGGAGGGTTCAGTATGTTGTCAAAATTTTATGATTTCACACTTTCAATCAAGCCAGAAACCAGAAACCAACAATAAACCCTGCTTTGCAATTCTGGTTTATAAAAGCATAACAAGCCAGGAAATATAGTGAGCTTTCAGTGACTGGTTGGCTTAGCCTCTTTCACTTACTGCATCTTTGTGGTTACCCTACATGTTTAAGAATTCATTTAATGGAGTTGTGGAAAAGTAAGCTGCTTTTTATTTTGCTTTTGCCAGACCAGCTTCTTTTCGTGCTAATCAGTAAAGTTTATGGAGATAGTATTTAGATCCAGCGTTATTAGTTAATTCATTAGTGAATACCTTTCAGAAGTTAGCTTCTGGGCATGTGTATTCCCCACGTTCATTAATTATTCCTCTTGTAGGTAGCAGACTTGCACTTTTTATCTTCATGCACTTAAAGCTCAATTATAGACACATATTTCTTCATAGTCAGCAGATAGCACTTCCCCTAAGGCGCTTCCAGAGCAATTTGTTTTTCCAAAAAGTAAAACTGACAGAGCAGTAATTAAAGAGGGTGCATATATTTAAATCTTTGTTTTTTTTTAAAGATTCTCTTGTGATCTTGTGAAATAATGCTCACTTGACAGCCACTGTCTCAGCATAGTTTTTACAAAGCTCACTGAGATATTTTAAATATGTAAGGATGCAGGACCTCATTGAAACTGGAACTACCATACGTTTTTTAAAATTTATCTGAAGATCACCTCTAGAAATCTCTAGGTTCCCCAGAACTTCTGGAGTCATTCTGGAGGACCTAAAGATTCCTGAAGACCATCATAATCAAATCCACAAAAGTTATATCTACAAATATAGAGTGTCAACTGTATCAAGACACTAAAAATAGTTGTGCATTAGGAGGACACCTCCTTTAAATGAAAAAGTACATGAAAACCTGAAGTGTGCATGCCCCATGTGGCTATTGGTTGTTCCAACTAGTGCCCACCATGCCTACTTAATCCACCAAAATGACAAAAATAAATATTTGGGTAAATAATAATAACTTTATTTTTATACCCCGCCAACCATCTTCCCTAGGGGACTCGGGGCAGCTTACAAGGGACACGCCCAATATTACAATTAAAACACACATGTAAAACACTTTAACCAATTAAAACATCAGATAAAACAAATAACAATACAATTGAAAGCAATATAAAAACAATACTCCCCCTTATTCCAAAGGGATGACAAGTAGACAGGAATCATCAAGCTTCATGTGGTCATGAGTGACATATTTTGTGGGACTAGGCTGATTTTCTAGATTATCCAAATATCAAAAATCTTGGAATGTGATATTTTTGGACTATATCTCTCAAAATCCCACAATTATCATGACCACTGACTGCTCTGGTTGAGCCATTCTAAGAGCTGTTATCCAAAAAGTTACTTTTCCAAACTCTGCAAATATCCAACTATCACCCATACATAAAACTTTTTGTCATTATTATCTCAATCAGACCTAATAGGCTGAGCTAAATGCTATCCAAAAGATCTGCATCATAGATAATCCAGGATAAACCTATTTCTGCTACCTTTTTGCAAGCAGTGGAGGCTGTTGGCTCTAAACTTAGTGGGGCAATAAATCCACTCCAGATTTTAGTTTTAAATGAATTATCCAAAGTGCCAACTCTATCTCCTAAACAAGTTCAGCACCTTGGACAGCTTTATGTGCACAAGAAGAGAACTCCACTACACTGGAGCCACCAACCTCACACTTGCAAATACAAAACTTCATGGGAGGCTGCTGAGCACCTCTCAGGCTGCAATGGGTTAAGTTTAGTCTGGCTATAATAAGTTACCCTTGCCTGATGCGTGTTTGTGTGAAATAGCCCCACATGCTTGAATCATTACAGTCTCAGGTAGCTATGTGCCAGAGAAATGTCTCCATATGCGTCAGGCAAAAACGTTTCCAAAGAAACTCATCATCTTTGTCTTGCCTTTGGAGGTCCAATCTTCCAAACATAATAAGTGAATAAAATATTGAAGAAATTGAGTTCACGTTGACAAAATGCAAAATGCAACAAAATCCAAAATCTAGAATCAGTATCTGTTCTGGACCAGCTGCTTTGGAGTAGGCCCAAAAAATTTCCACTGCTTTTAGATTTTGGGATTTGTTGCTTTTTTCTGCATGGTCAACATGGCTACCCTTGAATATTTTTTTCTAGTAATTTAGTGGATTCATTATGATATGCAGATTTGTTTCTTTTAGATCCCAGTAGGAGGAAACATTGGGGATTTTTGGTCTTCTTGTGCTATTAAACTTTAGTAGCACTAGCAGTAGAACTGTACCAGTAGTAGTAGTGAAATAAGGGTTACATAACCCACTTGGAGCATATTGGAAGATAAGTGGGATATAAATATAACTAGTCAGTTCTCCATAGCCATGAATTGCACATCCATAGATTCCACCCATCATGATTTGAAAATATTGCTTACTCAAACACATACATAAATATCCTAAAAGAAAACCTTGATTTTGTCATTTTATATAAAGAAAATTGGATTTTAGAATTTAAAAAATGTTATACATGTGGTGAAGTGTAGGGTTATAGAACAAAACCCCAATGGATATTGAAGATCCACTCTAATAAAATACACATGTATTTTATATCATTGGCATTATACTGACCGATAGCTTAAACTCTTCCTGATGGTATATGTTCATAAGAGCTTTCACAATAAATAAAACAAATAGCTGATCAAGGATATTTTAATCCACTGTGCCTTAGGAATACATCAGCCACAAAACTGAGACTGGCTGCAGTTGATCAAATTTGATTAAAAAATTAAATAAAATAGTAACTTCCCCTTGTTATAGTTTAACAAAAAAGCTGGAGATGCATTCACCTACATGTTTTATTGCATTGCAGTTGCACGCACTGGCATTTTTGTCAATATAGCTGCATGTCTAATTGTGGAATCTTTCTTGAAACACTCTGTTTCCTTCTGCATTAAAAAGGGATATCTAAATCCAATTTAGATTTCTTTTTGGCAGACCAGAGTTTCCAGCCCTTTTGATGCTTTTCTTTTTGTTCTAAGTTCTCATCTTCTTGAACAATCTGAATACCAATTTCTGATGATTAAACAAGGTTTCCCTGCTTCTATCAGCACTTATTCAAAGAGAAGGCAATCAGCAGCCAATTAGCACAAAATTAAGGTTGCACCACCCACTTTGTTCCTGACATCCCTTGTGAAAGATGGCTAGTGCCTATTTTCAAGACTGATCATCAATATGCTACAGCACTACAAGGCATTTGTTATGATTTGTGCAGCAAATTAGTGTCTCAGAAACACTGCATTCTGCTGAGCACATAAGAGCTGTGTTTACACATAACGGGCATTAGTTTCATGCCAGTGGTCTACAAGTAATAAATGTGGATGTTCTTGCATTATGCTTGTGCCGTGGTCTATCATCTAATATTGATTTTGTTAAAACCGCTATGGTTGCAAGCCAATGTTCAGTTTTTTAAATGTCATCGTCACAACCCAACAGGGTGTCCAAGATAAGAAAGGAGACTGATGTGTTGATCCATATTCTAACAACCCAATTCTAAAGATTTTCAGCAAGATTTACATTGAAGCATTATTTCACTGCAACTCTTGATTACACCAGCAATTGTTCTACTCCAACATTTGCATAAGGAAGCATCCAGTGCAAGCTGCTTCCTTTGTAAATTAGCATGTGAGAACAGTTCTGGCTGCTTTGAGCCTCCTTGTGGAGAGAAAAAGTGGGGTATAAATAATAATAGTAATAATAATAATAATAATAATAATAATAATAATATACTTCTAGCTGAAATGTCCACCAGAAAATTGACAAACTTTACCTGCCCAGAAAATCAGGAGGCAGAGTGTTTGCAAGTGAAACAAACGGTAGAAGAAGAGAAACATGCACTGGCAGATTATGTGAAAGGCAATCAAGAACCAGCATCGAGCGAAGTCAATAGTGGTAAACTGCTTCAAGTGCAAAAGACAAAGAGTGAATACCATAAAAACACAATCCAGAGCAGAAGAGAAAACTGGCAAAAGAAGGCTCTCAATGGACAGTTCCTGTGAAAATTGAGAGCAAAATTGACAAAGAAAAAACCATGGATGTGGCTCACAAATGGAACTTTGAAAAACAAGACGGAGAGCCTGATTCTTGCATCCTAAGAACAAGCCATTAGAACAGCAGGATTGAAGAGAAACAACTGGAAAAGCTGACACGATATGAGGATTTAAAGATCGAACTGCAAAGACTCTGGCACAAGCTAGTCTAGGTGGTCCGAGTGGTGATCGGCCCACTGGGTGCAGTACCTAAAGACCTTGGTCTGCACTTAAACACAATAGACACTGACAAAATTACCATCTGCCAGCTGCAAAAGCCCACCTTACTAGGATCTACATGTATTATTCGCCGATAATCACACAGTCCTGGACACTTGGCAAGTGTCCAATGTGTGATCCAATATAACAGCCAGCAGAGTGATCTTGTTTGCTGTGGGCTCATCTTGTTGAGTTTCAAATAGTAATAGTAAGAGTAAGAGTAAGAGTAATAGTAGTAGTTGTTATTGTTGTTGTTGTTGTTGTTATTATTATTATTATTATTATTATTATTATTATTATTATTCTAGCTGAAATGTGCACCAAAAAAATCCCATTCTTTATTCCTGCTATAAGTTTTCTTTTGCTTATTTAAAACCAAGTCACTTTGAATTATAAACAGGGACAGCTCATAAGAATGTATAACTGTTGGGAAAATCCATTGTCTTCTAACTCTAAAAATCCCGTAACCCCAAAGACAGTGAAAATTGCAGAAATACAAAAGTGTACAGGGAAGAATTGTGTTATTGGCTTGTCTTGAGAACATTCTCTGATTTTCAGAAGGGATAAATGAAAAAAAATCAACCATGAATTAGTTTTCTGGGTGGGGGTTCTTCACACTAGCAATCTGTCCTGAGTCCCCTCAGAGAGATAGGGCAGAATATAAATAAGGTATTAGTGCAATTGTTATTATTATTATTGTAATTATTATTAAGTACCATGCAGCTAATATCCCATAATAACCCAAAAATCAGAATTGATGGGAAAACAAGAGAAGTTTTTGAGTGGAGGATGCCATCTGAACCATCTGTAAAATTCAGGGAGTAACAAGGCTAGTCCTGGGATTTATCACTTTATTTGTCTAGGCACTACCCTATGGAAACCTGTGATTTGTAGTTTTCTAAGATTTGAATAGTTCTCAAATACTCTCTTTCTCTCTCTCTATATATATATAGTCATATTAAAGATAAAGTCTCAACCAAGACATGTCCTCTCATGTAATGTCTTAACTTCACTAATCTTATTTAATGTTTCTGCTTACTATTCTTGAATGTTCCTGTATCTTTCTTGATCTTAGTGGTACCAAAGACTATTCTGTTGTACAGTGGATCCATACTGCACAGTTGCAATGCTTTGATTCCACATTCATTGTCTTGGCTCCACCTTACTAGAATCCTGGGATTGATGGTCTGGTGAGAGACTTTGAATTCTCTATTTCTCTCCCTTAAATGACAGAATTAGAGAAGTAGAGAACTCGAAGTAACTTGAATGCATTGTTTGAGCTGAACTTACAGTTCCATTTATTACAAGAAAACATCCCTCCATGGTTAGATTGGGATGTAAAGTTTTACAAAATTCATTTCAAGAACTCGAAGAAGAAAAATGGAATTATATTGGAATCTTGTCCTTTAAAAGTATAAGGAGGAAAACAAACATAATGAAAAATGGCATAATTTGCATTACAAACCTTCTGCTATGTGGTGCGTATGTGAAAGTGAAGCAGACTCAGAGCCCATCCACACTATATCATTATAGTGTGTGATGTTTTCAGTTGAACTGCCATAGCAACATCCTATGAAATTTTGGAATTTGCAGATTAGAGGTGGGTAGTTTGTTATTTTTTCGATTCAGAGAGGACTAGTGCCACTTCAAAGTGTATATTCCAGGATTCATAAAATGCACCAATGGCAATTAAGGTGAAAGCATAGTTCCCAAAATGTGCAATGTGACAGGATCCTTAATGTGTGTATAACAGGGCATCATTCTCGATGGGATACCCCAATAAAACCTCCTGTATTTTGTTTTCATTTCAGTGATAAAATGTTCCCGGTCTATGGTTTTGGAGCCAGGATACCTCCGGACTATAAAGTAGGTGTACAGGTGAATCTTCCTCATTCTCTTGGTGGACATAAGACAGTATATAGGTTGCTGTTACACAGATATCTCATGTGTGAGAACAGGACATGGAAGGTGGAGGGGGGACTGATGAGAAAATGTCAGAACTCAGCAGGAGAGACGGATGAGTGGCAGAAGCAATTTCCAAATCACCTGAGATGCCGAGACACTCTGCTCAAATGATATAACTATATGCATAGTTATGAGCTCCAGACCAGTGAAAATAATTTGAAAGCCTTTGGCTCTCCACATAAAATTAACATATTACAGAGTTCCCATGCCACTCAATTTCCCCTCCTGTTGTGACAAATTTTATTTTTAGAAAACAATATTTTGGAAGCATGGCCACCCAGGCTAAATATCAAATAGAAAGAGTTAATATAGTGGTTTAAGAAGAATCTCTTTTTAATGAATGCATTTGAAATGAAGCAACTATAATGTTAGATTCACCGACGGGGTGAAAGGAGTGGTTAGAAATTAGCTAAATAGGGGAGGTATATATAAATTGATAAGAAAAGGAGATAAGCCTTGCTCCTCTTCCTCTATACCATATCCAAAATACAAAGGAACGGTGAAACCAAGAAAAGTCAAACATGCATTCTAGACTTTAGGAGAGTTGACTTCAGGAAATTTAAGGAAATATTGAGAGTGATTCCATGAACAGGAATATAAAAAAAGAATGGAGTTAATGATGGATGGGAGTTTCTTAAAAGTGATATATTATGGCACAATTGCAAACAGTGCCAGCAAGAAGTGTAAAACAACCAGAATTGATGTCCAAAGAACATTTAACTGAACTAAAATTTAAAAGAGACATGTCCAAGAAATGGTAAAGGGGGGAAATCAACAAAGAGGAATTCAAACACATGTAGGAAAAAGTTTCATAAGGCTAAGGCACAAAATGAGCTCAGGCTTGCCAGAGAGATTAAAAATAATAAAAGGGGGTTCTTTGGTTATGTCAGTACAAAAAAGAAACAGAGAATGTGGTGAAATGCTAACAGGGGATAGGGAAAAGGCAGAGCTGCTCAACACCTTCATTGCCTCAGTCTTCTCCCAAAAGGAGATTGGTGTTCAACCTGAGCAACATGGAGTGGAAAGGTAATAGGGGAAATGCAGCCCAAATAGGTAACAAAGTAGTAAAGGAATACCTGGCTAAATGGATTCAAGTCTTCAGGGCCAGATGTACTACATACAAGAGTATTGAAGAAACTAGCATAAGTTATTTCAGAACCACTAGCAATAATTGAGAATTCTTGGAGAACAGGAGAAGTCCGCACAGACTGGAGGAAGGCAAATGTTGTCCTTATCTTCAAGAAGGGGGGGGGGAGAGAACCCAAACAATTACAGTCAGTCTGATATCAATACCAGGGAAGATTCTGGAGCAGATCATTACGGAAACAGTCTGCAGTCAGTTAGAAATGGATGCTGTGGAAAGTCGGCATTGATTTCTCAAAAACAAGTCATGCCATACTAATCATATCTCTTTTTAAAATAGAATTACAAGCTTGGTAGATACAGGGAATGCTGTGGATGTAGCATATCTTGATTTCAGTAAGGCCTTTGACAAGGTCCTCCATGACTTTCTTGCAAACAAGCTAGTCAAATGTGGGCTAGGCAATGCTACTATTAAGTGGATCTGTAATTGGTTTAGTCACCAAATCCAAAGGGTGATCAGTAATGGTTCCACTTCATCCTGGAAAGTAGTGACCAGTGGAGTGCTGCAGAGTTCAGTCCTGGATCCAGTACTGTTCAACATCACTCCCTGCCCAAACATGGAAACAAACATAGAAGCAGTGGCACAGCAGAGAGTTTAGAGGGGATCGGTGCTTCTTTTAGGTTCTCCTGGTGAACTAAGCTCTCACCTTTCATCACTCATAATCAGAGAACGGGGTGGTTCCTTTTAGATAAGACTTAAGGTACATTACTTACATTGATCTATGAATAAGTCAACCCAGATTTTGGGTTCATTTCTTGACTAAAAGTTCTAGACTTACAATAATGAGTGCTGAGCAATATATGGCATTTTCTGTTTCTTTCCTGCCTTTCTGCTAAGCAAGCAAACACGTAGCAGTGAGCAATATATAGAGGGAGAATGACAGAGAATAGATTTATTAAGGGACAGATCATGTTAGGGATGCCTTGCAAAATAGCCCTCCAAATCCTTGGAAATGGTGTTATTGGAAAGACTCCTTGCTGCGTAGGTTGTGCTTCGAACTGTAGTCTTATTTGGTACATACATAATTTACTGTACTGGATGACTGACTCATTAGACAACTATAAGACATAAGATTATTTCAACTTTAGACCAGAGTTTGGGAAAGTTTCCTTGCACCTTAATCCATTAATATTAACAAAATTTGCCTTCTTCTCCTGTTATGTATTTCATATTATCAGTGGATTGGAGAAAGTAGCTTGCTTTATTACCTCCTGGAAAGATGTTCCCTTAAGCATTGAGTAATCACAGGGGTGTTAAGGTGTATCTACACTATAGAATTAATACAGTTTAGCACCACTTATCTGCCGTGACTCAATGCTACGGAATCAATTACACTATTTGTTAAATTCCTTCTAAGCATAATTATGACATACAATGGCCACAGATGCCCTATGAAACAGCCAGTTAGAGAGGGAAATATGTTGCTTTTCTTTTGATAATTTGAAATAAATGAGCAATAAGAGAAATATTATATCATGCAGTTCTTAAAGGCTGGGGAAATTATTCCTTGAATACTAAATTCTGAGGGGTTTTTTTTTATCTTGATAGACATCTATCTGGAAAGCTGTATAGCTCCTCACTACTGTTAAATTCTTAATTGTAAGGCCAAATATTTTCCCAGGAGGCTTCACTGAACATTAAGGTTACACAATATTTTAAATACACCAGATCCCCTCTGAATTCAGACTGATTAGTATTTGGATAGGAGACTGCCAGGTACTCTAAGCTATATTTCAGAGGAAGGAACTGACAAAATCACTTCTGAGTATTCATTACTGTATCTAAGAAAACCCTATGAAATTCCTGAGCTCACCATAAATTGACAGGTTAGATTAGCTTGTCTCAAACTGTGAATGCAGTAGACATAGTGATGATATTGCCATTAATTTTGAAATCTTCTCTTATCAGTAAAAGATACATTCCAGTGACTAAACTCTGGGTAAACACATTCTGCTGATTCACAATACAAATTTCACTAGTGGAAAACAAAGAAATTTGCACTCTAAGAGAAATATTTTAAGTGACTAGACAGATAGCCTTATCTCCATCTGCTGCTAGAGATGAAAGTGAGTCACTTTTCTGATCTAAAATGCTATTGTGGGGGGGATTTTGGTCGTTTCACAGGTCTCACATGATTTTGCAATCAACTTCAATGAAGACAACCCGGAATGTGCAGGTAATAATTCTAATATGTCAAACAAGTTGACTCCTCACAGCTAGTCTACTTTTCCCTATATAGAATTTATTGTGTCTGGCAATTTTTAGATTACCTTGAAATACTGTGTAAGGCAGTGGTTCCCAAAGTTGGATCTCCAGATGTAGCTGGACTTCTGCTAGCAGAAGCTCCAGCAAGCATGAATAATTGCGAAAGATGTTTGGTGTTATGATTCACTAACATTTGGGGGGGGGGGCATATATTGGGGAAATATTTGTGTAAGGTATGGAATGGCCTGAAACACAGGCTGGAATGGCATATGACCAAACACTTGTGTTTGGACTTCTTGCCAGGTTCTGTAAAGAGGCTTCCGTTATGTAAGAATTTACTTGGTTTCCAGTTATTCTAAAAAGATATGCACCCCACATCTTCCTTCACCAGTCTGAATGTGTCTGTTCCATTCACAATCCGTGAAGTAAAGCTATTGTAGCATTATTTATTATTGCTTATTTACTTCATTTCTACCCCGCCTTCCTCAACCCAAGAGGGGATTCAAGGTGGTTTACAAATCCGGCAAAAATTCAATGCCACATCCCATTGTCTCAGTTCTCAACAGAATTATTCTACCCAGAACTATACATTTCAGGCACCTTCCTAATGAAGGATGAATAAATAGATTTTATCTGCCCTCATTATTATAAGATTATATTATATTACAAGATTATATTGTAATCTTATATCTGCCTACTTACAGATCAATCCTTTTGAACTTAGAGGAACTAATTTATGAGAAGTCGTTTGTAGGATTATGCTATAAATTCTTTTTTCTGTCAGCTAGTTCCTTAGGTAAAAAGCACCTCTGGTGAAATTTCATGTGACTGATTGATTGATAATTATTATTCCTGCATACAGACAGTTACAGATTCAATTATTGTCAGCTTGAGCCAGGGCTGAATAATATCCTGGAAATGTCTATCTGTTTCTGTATACTACGGCTAAGGATTTGTGGAGCCTCCTGATATTCTGGTTTCATATTCCCTATTAATATCCCAGCCATCATGATCTATAAGAGATTATGAGAGTGATTGTCCCAAAATTATAGAGGGACAAAGATTTCCCTACCCCTTTTAGGTCCCCTTGTAAATAATACCCTTAGTGACAGTACTGAAATATGTGGATCAATTATCTGGATTTAATGCAATTAACCTGCTTATAGAATCATTACTTTAATTGTTTTGAATACGAGCAATACTTAGTATACTAGGAATGTTCAAGATCAGCATTTCCAATGAGATGTAAAAATCAAAAAGCTGTGGATAAATCATCCCATGAAATTCAAGGAATATCATTATTTTTCAGATATCCCAGCATGGTTCTTTTAGAAAAATCTCTTTAGAAAATGACTTTTTTGCTCACTTCTTTGCTTCAGTATAAACAAATATTTGATTAAGAGCAGCAAGAGAAAAATAAACCTACCAAGAAATCCATAGACCTCAATCTATTGAGATTTTTTGATACCCAAATCATTACTGAAAGCCTCTACTGACTATAAAAAATGGAATGCATTTGCAAAGTGTGCTAATATCACACAGTGCAGTTAATATTGGCAATATGCACAGTTAAATGCTGCTGGTGAGAAGGAAAGCTAGGCTCATGAATTATATATGGCATAACATCTAAAAGAGGTCAGGTCAGCAGGGGAGAGCTGCTTTGAACAAATCCTTCAGAGTAGCAGCTGTGCAGAATAAATTGGAGAATAGATCACTTGCGCGAGGAGGAAATTACAGGAATCAGTTTTAAAATTTATTCAGAAGGAACTCTGGTCCTCAGAAAGATGACCCTGCCATTAAGGCAGCCATGTAAGGCACGTGATGCGGAAGGGTAAGAGGCTGCAACGAGGCATTGGAAGACAATATTGTGACTCAAGAGGATGCTCCGTTCCCCAAAACTGAACAGTTATCTCCCAATATAATAATAATAATTGATGTAACTGTTTTATGTGTTTTAATTCTCTGTTTTTAATGTAGATGCTTTTACCAATTGTATGTTTTTAATAGAGTTGGATAGGTTCATTCGGAAGAGCCTGAAAGCCGGAAGAAAACTTCCGAATTTGGGCTTCCGAAGCAGTTTTGAACCATGCAGGAAAGGTTGGGGGAGGGAATCCGAATTTGAACCACTTACCTTTTTTTCAGAAATATTCCATAATGTTCAGATGTCTCCCAAGGTGATTTTAATTTTCACAACCATTAATCAACTTTGATAAAGCCTAAAACGTTTTAAAATCATGCTTTCCCTCCCCCGGCGATACAAGGGAGGGATGAGGTGGGCATGGCTAAGGACAGCCATTGTTGTAATTTGTGAAGGCCTGGCCCTCAATGGTAGAGATTGCAAAAGGCCCTGCTGTTAAACTACATTTCCCACACTGCCCAGCTGCTCATTAGCCAAAATGGCTGAAGGACCCAAAAATACTATAGCTGTCTGTAGCAGTCTTCGTTTAAATATAAAATAAACTGATTGACTCTACAAAAGAGGTCTAAAAAAGGCAGCAAAGCAATAAGCAACTTTTGCAAAGCCAAGAGAACTTAAATTGCTTAAAAGCCAATCATTTCACTTTGGACTGATTGCCATGAACAAGGCAGCCAGCCCTTTACAGTCAGTAATGATAAAATAAAATGATCAATTGTACCTGCAAGTAGGAATAAATGGATGGATGTGTCTTGAGGGTCCCCTACAACTCAGTAAAGGAAGCAAATGGATATCAGAAGAGTTTGGATGGTTCCTTTCTGTCCAAAAGAAGGGGGTCAGTCTAGATGTCCTTTGATGGGGTCTATACTATGATTCTGTTCTCCACCAATTTAACACAGTTTGTGCCATACAAACAAAGTTTCTGGAATAGAACAACTTCTTTCAAAATAAAGACCACGCAATGAAACAGGAAATAACACTTTCAAACTAGGAACAGATTTTCTTTATTTCTTTTTTATAAAAACTTTGAAAATTTGCCAAAAATCCATGGATAAGTCAAAGGTTATGAAATCTGGAGAGCTAACAATGGTCCATGTGTTCTACCACTATGGCAAGTTTCAACAGGATTGGTCTAAAAGTGAGTGAGGGAGAATCCCCTGAAGTTTCCCCAGGGCCAGTGTTGTTTTTTCCTACTGCGCATGCGTGTCTGCCATTAACGAAGCAATTTGGAAGTTTTGGAAAGTTTTGAAATTAAAAATTCGGAAGTGACTTTAGAATCGAACCACCGGTGTCCCCTACATCCGAAATGAGTTTTGAACCTTTTGTTATCACCCAAGCCTAGTTTTTAAGACATTGAATTGTTGCTAATATGTGAAGATGCTCTGAGTCCCCCTCAGGGTAGAGAAGGGCAGGGTACAAATAAATAAGTGTAGGAAAAGATGCTACATCCTTAATGTATGACTGTCTAGTCTCCATTTGAATACCTACAGAAAAGAAAAACTCTGCCTCGCTGCAGTAATCTTGAAGCTGTCATTGTATACTTTGTCAGAATCGTTGATCAAACATTGACTCCTTTGAGTAAAGGAGCAACTAAAGCAATGGAATTTGGTTCACTCATCATTCTGCAATTGATTCAATGGGTCTACTGTAGTCAAAAGTACAAGTAGTGAGGAGGGAGGGACTATGCATCTTCCCAGTGCTGCTTTTTTACCCCTCCCCACTCCAAATTCCCCTATACTGCCAACCATCTGGCCATAGAAGGTGAGTATGAAGTGATTTACCCTTGCAGTGCTTACCCTCCCAGAATATCATTTTACAAATCCAGAAATGAAGTATTTATATTTTGTTTTTTGTTTTGTTTTGGTTAATTTTTGTTTTTTTCTTGTATCTGCAATCCATCGATGACTCGGGGGGGGGGGGAGGATGCCCCCCAGATCTTGCTACCATAATTACTAATTTCAACCAATAGAATTTATCTCCCAATATTTGCTTACTTATTGCTCGTAGTCATGAGTACCAGCTTATCCTTCTGGAGAAACAGAGAATAAGTCTGCTCTGCCTCCTATGTGATATCCATTGAGTCACTTGGAAGCAATGATAAAAGCACAGAAAAGATCAGTAGTCGGTCTGCTTAGCCTATGTAAGTAGAATGAACAGGCACCATTTTTGTACTTTTCTTCTCACACAAGGAAGCAAACCTGGTATCTTATTGTAAATCGTTGCCTTTTTATTTCATGACCACCTTTAACACTATTTGCTTCTTATTTTTATATTTCTCCCCATTACCTAAGGAATCCAAGGAGTAGTTGAAGCCTATCAGAATTGTCTCCCGAAGCTTCAACTTTATGGGCCTACAAACATTGCTCCCATCATTCAGAAGGTGGCTAAATCGGCATCAGAAGAAATCAACACTAAGGAAGCATCGGTAAGAATTGGAAACACCGCAAACAAAACTTGGCCTCTTTTGGGGGAGAGGGATAAGCTGTCTCCTGAAAATAATACATATTAACTACCTATTAGTGTATTCTCACCTCCCACACACACTTGTTTTCCATGTGATTAACTACATAAAAGACTGGATTTCCCTCCACTCTTTCAATGCATACATTGAATATGCTTCTTTTTGTGGTGATTTACAGTGAGGAAGCAGGAGAAGGGTGATATGTGCAACATATCCACAGTTGAGTAGCTATGAAAGAATGTGGTTATATGTAAGATAAAAATAATGTGCCTTGGTTATAGAAGTACTATATTTTTCTCATTAGTATTCATATAATCACTATCCCAGGCTTCTGTCCCTCTATAGTTGTATTACTTGTTTATTGATTTATTGAATTTATATTCTGCCATTCTCCCAAGGTAGCATACAATATTTTACAAGCACAACACAATGAAAAATTGTTAACACAAAAGTTAAAACATAAATTTGATTTCTGTTAAAAGGTGTTAAGTCAGTCAGCTGGATCTTTCAGGGAAGGCTCTCCTGTATTCTCACCAAGTATGCCTATGATGGTGATAGGATCAAGCTTTCCCCTGTTGATCTTAGAGCATATACAGTATAGGAAGATATATTTTTCAAACAGTTGCGATGTGGCAATTGATGTGGGTTAGAGTTGTGATATCATTACTCCTACCAGACCCTTTATTTCTTTATTGTTTGGCCTAGTAACAGGAGTGTCATCACAGAAGCCACCAGCTTCTATTTATTGTTTTCTTTCTATGGGCAAAAAGAGGGCTTGTGGAATTTTCTGTCTCAGGAGCCAAAATAATTTGATGGTTAAGACTAGGATACTTCTTGAATTTGAGGGAGAAGGTACCATTTCCTATTATATGTAGAACACCAAAGTATATCAGACCATCCTTGGAAGGAAAACTAAATGTATGGGTGATGTTATAATTCTTCCTAAGGAAGCCAAATGTAGACTAAAGCAAGTGATGGAAATACAGCAACCCAAAGTGATTAAAGAGTTAGACGTGTCTTAGGGCCCTTCCAGACAGACCCAATATCCCCGGATCTGATCCCAGGTTTTCTGTTTATCCCAGATTATCTGGCAGTGCAGACTAATATCCAGTTTAAAGCAGAAAACCTGGGATCAGATCCTGGTATATAGGACCTGTCTGCAAAGACCCTTAGAGACAGCAGCAATTTATTTTATTTATCATGTCAGGAGCAACCAGACAGTTGTATTACATTTTGAACAAAACAAACAAACAGACAAAACACAAAGTTTGCAAGCTTGGTAGTTGATTAAATGTCCTTTGACCAGTATCTGGCCACTTGGATTGCCTCTGGTGTTGCCGCAAGAAGGTCCTCCATTGTGCATGTAGCAAGGCTCAGGTTGCATTGCAGCAGGTGGTCCGTGGTTTGCTCTTCTCCACACTCGCATGTCGTGGATTCCATGCGGCAATGATAAGGTTAAATAATCTTGCAGTGACATAAAATCTCCTAACATGTTTGTATCCACCTATTATTATTATTATTATTATTATTATTATTATTATTATTATTATTACCTCGCTTTATCTCCCCAAAGGGAACTTAAAGTGGCTTGACACCAAACCTAACTTCTTTGAGGATGCATCCAGACAGTGCCTAAAATGTACATGTTTCCATGTTTTTATGTGGAGTGCCTAAATGAATTTATTTGGGATAAGTAGGAAAAATCTGCTTTGTCCCAAAGTAATTTGATAGTGGATCAGATCCGGGTCTTCTTGAAAGAGTCAGGTCTAACCCACTATTGCCTCTGTCTGGATTGCTCCTTTGGAAGTTCTGGGACTTCCAAGGGGGCAGTCTGCACAGCCTTCTCATGTTTTCCAGGCTGAATCAACCCAGAAAACTCAGAGGGCTGTAACCCCCTCTCCAAAACCCCTTAAAAAAAAGAAAATAGCTTACCCGCCAGGAAAGCTCTGGCCAGGTATATTATTTTTCAGTTTTAAGGCTTTTCTCGGGGGGGTTGGGTTGGTTTTGTGTCCTGGTGCCCTGCCAGAAAGTCCAGCAGTGCATCTGGACCCCCAACCCCCGCCAGGAAACTGTGGATGTTGTGGGGAGGTGTGTGGACTTTAACCCACATCCTATCAGGTTTAAGAAAGCTGGTTGGGTGCAGGTTAAAGTCATGTGTAGAACTGCCCTGAGACACAGGCAGATATTCTTAGAGATTACTCCTCCACTTCTCTCCATCTTCTTTTTGCTCTCACTTTGCTCCAAAAATTAAAGTTAGTCCTGGTCCTCCTCTTCTGTTTTAGCTTAGTTTATCACCTTGAGAAAATGTTTCTATCGCTAATGGGGTTCTTATAATAAAACTTCAGTTTGTTTTCTATAACCAATGGGGTTGATGCTCCTTAACAAGAATAGCTAGCTGCTACACACGCTCCCTCTCTCTCACACACACAGTTAACAATATTTTTCCTGTTTGTTGTATATCACTTTTTTAAAAAATATATATAATTTCCCCTTTCACCTTCATTAAGGGAAAATCAAAAATAATCACTAGTGAGGGCAAGGGAGGACATAGCAGCAAATCTCTAAAGCATTTATTTTGCTGACCTGTTGCTAGAGATGGGGCTTTGATTTTCCTTTTATAAAACCCTTTAGCAATATTTCATCTTGCTGATTCTGACGGATGGTGTCATCACAGACATGGCTGATACCCGTGAAGCCATTGTTCATGCCTCCCACCTTCCCATGTCGGTCATCATCGTCGGAGTCGGAAATGCGGATTTCAGTGACATGCAGATGCTAGATGGGGACGATGGCATCCTGAGGTCTCCCAAGGGGGAGCCTGTGCTTCGCGACATTGTTCAGTTTGTGCCATTCAGAAACTTCAAACATGTAAGATTCATTTTCATTGTGTTCTCTTTGGGAAGTGGCTATTTCTTTGTCCAGGGATTCTAAGACTGGAGTACGTCCTATCTTGCTGTTATGGTTAAGGTGTGTTTTTTCTACTTAGGTACAAAGGTGTTTGTTTTTTAAGTAATTGGCTGTGATTGGCTGGTAATTAATAAGAGGATTGGATGGGAATTTAATGCATTCCTTTTCTGCTTGGGTCCTAAGGAAAGTCCGTAGAAGAAATTGGAGATGCTGTTCAAGATCCATCTACAATTTCTACTGTGAATTTCATTGGATGCTCATCTGTTTCTGCTTTGTTTGTCCTGAGAAAAATGCCCATTCTGAAGCTAATATTTACTGTCATGGAGGAAATCCTCCTTTGTGTAAAGCTACACAATTTATCAAGGTGTAAGCTCCACCAAATTTAGCACACAGCCAGGAAACAAAAACCTTTGGCCTTGAAAGTCCTAAAAGTAGAGGACCAGTGAACTGCTTGGATGGTATCAAACTATGTGATTATGATTAATAATAACATTTTCTATAACCAGCATGTATTTTGCAGAAGTTTTTTCTCTCCTTGATTTTTTCACTGAGGTCAAAAACTCATTGGAAAATACATTAAAACCTGTATAATGTTGCTCAGCAGGAGAAAATACCTTTGAAATTTGTTATGTTTACTGGTGAGAATGAAATAAACAAAGATTTATATCACTAGTCCTGTGATATGCCACTTCAAAGAGAAAATACACACTAAATTCTACAGCACTTTCAGCTAGGTCCCCTCCACTCATATGAATAAAATCCCACTTTATCTGCTTTGAACTGGAATATATAGCAAAGTGGACTCAGATAACCCACTTCAAAGCAGATATTGTGGGATTTTCTGCCTTGATATTCTGGGTTATATGGCTGTGTGGAAGGGCCCCCAGTCTCTTGCCTCTGCAGTTTTGGCATTGAGCATTTTTTGTCCCAGAAAGAAAATTGCTGTCTCCTTTTGTCAACATGAAGAATTTGCATATTAAAGACAGACATTTCTAGATGATGCTCTTAGTCATATTTAATAAAAATGAATTCAGTAGGATTATTTAAAATAAAAATATGAGTATGCTGTTTTTTCCAATAAAATAAAGACAAATTTAATATTTATTGTGTGAAATTATGTTATTTGTGTCACATTTCCCACATATTTAAATTATTGAGGCATTAAAATGAATTGTAGCTACATATGGGGAACAAGATGTTTTCATCTAAGTGGGGCTTACTTTTGAGTAGACGTGGACAGGATTGCAGCATAAGGCAGTCTCCAAACATGGGTAGAAAATTATTGTAGCACACACAATATATTTTTATGCCATGTTCTCTGACTTTTTATGTGTTTTTGTGTTTTTTGCCTTAAATTTACAGTCAACTTTCTGTACTGACAGGTTCAAACATCCCCTTCCCTCTTTATATAAAGGACACTTTTTTATTGCACTATTATATATAATGGGACTTGAGCATCTATGGATTTTGTTATACAGAGAGAGGATGAGCAATCAACACAGCTGCCAATTCACACTGCAGCCTCAGGCTTTGGGAGGTGGTTGACACTGCAACAGTCACTCTCTCCTTCCTACCAAAGTACAGAGGTGTTGGATGAATGTGCACATAGGGCCTCCTGGCTTCAAGAGGCAGTTGGCAGTGATGGTGGTCTCTTTTTTGAAGCCTGAGGCTGCCATGTGTACATCCAGATAACTGTCTAAAGCAGGGGTCCTCAAACTTTTTAAGCAGAGGGCCAGGTCACAGTCCATCAAACTGTTGGAGGGCCAGATTATAATTGGAAAAAAAACATGAATGAATTCCTATGCACAATGTACATATCTTATTTGTAGTGCAAAAAAACCCCACTTTAAAACAATACAATAATTAAAATGAAGAACAAATTTAAGAAATATAAACTTATTCGTATTACAATGGGAAGTGTGGGCCTGCTTTTGGCTGTTGAGATAGAATTGTTATTGTTGTGTGCTTTCAATTAGTTTCAGACTTAGTTTGACCCTGAGCGAAGGCCGTGTAAATGACCTTGGGGGGGCCATATCCAGCCCCCGGGCCTTAGTTTGAGGACCCCTGCTCTAAATATATAACATACCCACCGGGGAGTATGTGAGTTATAAGTAAACACATCTGGAAAGGCTTCAAGAGGCAGTTGGCAGTGATGGTGATCCCCTTTTTTGAAGCCTGAGGCTGCCATGTGTACATTCAGATAACTTCCTAAAGCCTCAGAAAGAGAGGCTGTGGTGGCACCTGGCCACCAAGTATGCACTCCATTTGTTCCCTGGTACATAAAGATAGGAAATACAAATTGAGCCAAGGTTTAGGGTCCTTAACTAAATCTATACTCCTATCACTACGGTCAAAGGAACCAAATCAAAGCGTTTGGGGCAACAAAATGTATGTTGGCCAATGTAACAACAAGGCAAAAGCGGCACATTCACGTGGAACAATAAAAAAGAAAACTCAACTTCAAAATGGTAGAAGCACAAAGTTGTTACAAGGAAACACAAAGTAAAGAGGCATAACCATCATTTTCTTCATACTGTACTCATTCCAGCCTCCCTCCCTTGCTCTCTCTCCCTCTCTCTCTTCATGACTCCAAACAACCACACAAAATCAACTAACTCAAAATTCCTCAAAGCGAACAAGAGCAAGCAGACAGCAATCTTCCAAAGCAGACAAGAGCGCAAGGCACAGAGGATGCTCATTTGAAGCTCTAAAGCCCTGTACTTTTGAGCTAATGCTTTCTCTGCTGCTAGCTTTTAACTCAAAATGCTGCTCTTACGTCAAAGCAAAACCCAAACCAAGTGACAGCACTTAACTCAAAATGCTCTTACCTTGGGATCTCTTAAGTAGAGGCTCCACTGCTCAATACATTTCAAAAGACTTATAAAATACAAATGTATTAATAATAAAATATTAGCAGTCAGAGTACAGAACATATTTGATGACTTTTCTATAGTACAGGATTTAAAAATATAGCAGAGATAAGACAAATGCCATGAATTTAGTTTTAGAATTGTGTATTTAATGGAGAATTATAGGATTCTCAGCTACCAAGGACAGTCTGGAAAGCTGAAACAGAAAAGCAAGATGAAAATCAATAAATGCTCAGAGCATAAAACAACTCTTTGTAGATCTGTAAAGGTTTTCCATGAATAGTGATTATAATGGTAATGACAGTAGAAATTTCTGTGTCTCTAGACAGCTGAGCAGCTGGATATGACTACATGCTTAACTGAAATTAGACCATTGTGTGAATAACAAAGTGAATGAGAAGTTCCACATGCTTCATAGAGTGTTATAATATTACAGCACATCATTTAACTGGGCAATATCAACAGAGTTGTGATATTTGGCATATCCACAGATGGTTGGTTAGTCTCAAGTGGGGAACCCAATATCATTAGACAGTGTTGTTGTGATTATCTTCGCATTGTTGATTATGAACTAGTTGGCATCCGATGCCCAGAAGGGAATTAACCAATGTTATTTTCTACTGTTTCCTGCAGGCATCTCCAGCTGCGTTAGCAAAAAGTGTTTTGGCTGAAGTTCCAAACCAAGTGGTGGACTATTACAATGGGAAAGCGATTAAACCAAAATGTATGTCAGAGTATGAGTCTTCCAGGACACTAGCTCCTTGAACTTCCCTGGACACTTTTAAAGAGTTCAGAAATGCTATTACTTACAACTCCTGTATTTAAATGAAAATAGCACGTTTCGGTGATTTTTAACTCAAATAATTTTTTTGCATGTGTAGCCTAAAGGCTTGCGGGTAAAGATTAAGCAATTGTACTGTTGAAGACTTTTTATGAGAAAAACAAAATTATAACTCTTGACATTACAGCATGTCGCCTTGAAATGAAAAGTTATCTGTATCTGTTTTTTATACAGGTTTGTTGAAATTTTGCTAAATTTCTTATAATCTTTACACTGTAAAGCATTTTGAAACATTTATTGGAAGTTGATAGTGAAAACGTATTTGGGTTTATCTGCTATGAAATGAAAAGATTTTTTCAAAATGGCAGATGCATGGACTGTATTTTGCATGTTCCAAAATAAAAATAACAGTTTTGCAGTTGTTGTGTTTATTTCTAGTCATAATAGTGCCTGCTTGAAAATTTCATCTACAGTTCCATTCTCCAAATGTTAAGTTAAGCGTATATCTTACCCACACAAAATAAATCACTTTAGAATGTTACACTCCCAAAGCATGAATCTATGATGTGTTTCTCTCAAGCATGAAAACAATTTTTAAACGATGGACCCAAAAAGATTGTTAGGAGACTCTGTAAAGTTCATACAATTTCTTTAACACCAGGAAATTGTAGCTGTTGCAATACCTAATGTGTAGGTCAGGCCTGCACAATATGCGGCACAGAGACCAGATCATTTATTTATTGTGTCAGGGGCAGATCAAACAGTTGCATTGCATTTTTTAACAAAACAAAACAAACAAACAGACAGACAAAACAAACCATTTGCAAGCTTGGTAGTTGATTAAATGCCCTTTGACCAGTAGCTGGCCACTTGGAGTGCCTCTGGTGTTGCCCCAAGAAGGTCTTCCATTGTGCATGTAGCAGGGCTCAGGTTGCATTGCAGCAGGTGGCCTGTAGTTTGCTCTTCTCCACACTCGCATGTCATGGATTTCACTTTGTAACCCCATTTCTTAAGGTTGGCTCTGCATCTTGTGGTGCCAGATGCATCTAGCACAATGAATTCATGCAGCCAGTAGAGCAGTGGTTCCCAACCTTTTTTTGACCAGGGACCACTCAACTAGGGACCACTTGACCAGGGACCACTTTGACCAGAGACCACTTTGATCAGGCTCCACTCTCCAACATTAGTACTAAAAGGGTTATGAATCAGTTTTTGGTCAGTTTGGGATGCTGATACAGAAAATTGCATTGGATAGGCTACATCAGCTCTAGTTTCTGATACAGAACATATACCATGGTCAGCAACAGGGAAGGAGTGGCAGGCAGCATGAAAGGAGTGGAAACAAATAAAATAAAATAAATAAAGAGGAAGGAGGCTTGCGGACCAGATTTTCATCCTCGCAGCCCACAGATTAAGAACCACTGCCATAGAGAGATGAAGCATAAATCAACACTCCTAATTAATCATTCATTATATTTTTACTTCGAAAGTGAGGTGCTAAAAACCTCTCTGTGGCCCCAAGAGATTTAGCCTATTTAATGTTGATCCTTTACTACTGCCAAGTTGTGTGGGCCTGGTATAGGTATAGGTCAATACATGCCTTTTTATGCTGAAAGCTATAGTCATGTTAGCCTATTGCAAAATATGCTGGTCATATTTTGGAAACATCCCAACATTCTTCTAATGGTGACATCTGTTTTTTTCAATTTTGCTCGAGGGTCAAATATTTGGAAAACTTTCAGGGAAAATCTTGCATGGCTTTATTTCACACAGCAGGTCACCATCACATAGACTGCTTATATGCGTCACATGCTGTTATTCTGATGTATCGAAATTAAAAGTCATGTTGCACCACATAGCAGAAAGTTTACAAAGGGTGCAAAATCAACTGGATTTTCATGGATAGCACTGAGAACAGTAATCTTGCCCTAAAAAATATTTCTCTAGCCAAGATTGTGTTACAAGTGCAACAACACTTAACACTGCAAAACCAATAATGCCTTGGAGTAGAAAGTAATTTGTTGTTCATTCGTTTAGTCGTCTCCAACTCTTTGTGACCTCATGGACCAGCCCACGCCAGAGCTCCCTGTTGGCCGTCACCACCCCCAGCTCCTTCAAGGTCAGTCCAGTCACTTCAAGGATGCCAGAAAGAAATAGTAGAGTTAAATAGTATCCTATTCTGGCTCTTCCATAATGTAAATTGACACTCTTAGGGATATATTTCCATCTCTTTTCTTGTTGGTCTTCTCACTCCTCCCTGGAATGAAGCTAGTTTAGATAGGACCCTGAGTAACTTTCCTATCAGAGAATGAAGTTCCTATAATAAAGTTGTTAGTTTGCTTTTTCAAGCCATTGATGCCTTTGCTCCTTAATTGGGTTCTTGCACAAAAGTAGTGTGCATATGAGTGAATAAAGTTTAAGTCATTGTTCACCAAGAGAATGTGCAATCCTGTTTATGAGATCTAAATTTCTAGTGCTTTTCAAACCAGACACTGCATGCTGATCAGCATTTATTGTTTTCACAGTTTCTGACCACTCACTACAATGCATGTTTACTCAAATGTTAAGTCCTGCTATGGTCAATGAGGGTTTTATTTTTTTCTCTTCAGTCATTTGAAGCCATAAGAGTTGGAGAGGCATAGCAAAGTGGGTGAGAAGTAGCTGAATAAAAGGAAGATCACAGGATGCTTGGAAGGATAATCCCACTGCTGCATACATGAAGCTAATTATCACCCTGTTTCCGCCTTGGGAAAACATTGGGAACAGCCATGTGAGATTTGATCAAAAGATTATATATTTCAATACTCCCAAAGGGGGGTGGGGGTGGGGCATGTTTTGCCCTGAAAAATAGTTCAAAAAGTACTTCAAGCAACAAATAAATGAATAACTGTTCAGGATTGTGGTATAAGACGTTATCAGTGTGCCAAGCAGAGCTCATCTAGACCACTGCTTCTAAAACTGTAGGTCACAGCCCCAAATGGGGTTTCTTTAGATCAGTTCATTTAGATCAGCCAGTTACCAGGTGTTAGGATTTCTGAGAGTTAAAGACCAAAACATCTGGGGATCCACAGGTTGAGAACCACTGCCTTAGATCAGTGTTGGGGACCTGAAAAATTTGACCACAGGAAAAGTTTTCTGAACATCACCCCGTGGCTGTTTGAAACATTTGCACAAATCTCTTGTGCAGCGCTTACAGTGGACTCTGCGGAAAATGCTCCAGCTGTATTTCATGAAAAGGAAAATCAGTCTGTTTAGGAAGCCTTGCAAATACTGATTTGTTATCAGTACATGTTTGATTTTGTACCTATTTTATATACCTATATACCCAGGGTCTTGTAAAAATTTCTCAGGCTAAAACAGGTCGCAAGTAAAAAAAAAAAAAAGTATAAGAAGCCCTGATCTAGACTAGCCAAATATATAGGGAGATCTTGGTTTTTACCCTGTAATAACAGCTTCTGTTTCAGAGATCCAGGCAAAATTTTGATAATTCCAGAATATTTCAGGTTTTCCTCCATGCTTTCCCAAAGCTTTTCTGTTCTTCTCAGAGGGTGGCTTTAAGTTGGATCTGTCTTTATGTATGTGCATTCATAAACGCATCCACATGCACCCACGGGGGTAAAAAAGAGGAAAAGGGAAGAGTTGTCCATCTTTCTCCATTGTTTTTCAAAACTGCTTTGTTTGTAGAAAGGTGGGAAATGTAATTGTCTACTCCCTCTTCAGTTTAAGGTACTAGAACAGTGGTTCTCAACCTATGGGTCCCCAGATGTTTTGGCCTTCAACTCCCAGAAATCCTAACAGCTGGTAAACTGGCTGGGATTTCTGGGAGTTGTAGGCCAAAACACCTGGGGACACACAGGTTGAGAACCACTGTACTAGAAAACTTGTGTGGTAGGGTGGGTTTGTGAACAGCACAATCATTAATGAGGATGAGTTAAAAAAGAGACTGTGTGAAGTTGGTAATAGTGTCACTACTAAACATCTGAATCAACACAATTCCTTCTGTGTGGATGAGCCTATAAATTAGGGCCATCTCTGTTGACAGTAACTATGATCATCCTGGCTAGGGTGTGTTTGGAATTTGTAGTATCCAGAAGTAACTTTTCCAAGCTTTAGAGTCATAGAGTTGGAAGAGATTACAAGGGCCATCCAGGCCAACACCATGTCCTTCAAGGAAACACAATCAAAGTGTTCCCAACAGATGGTAAGATCTTTTCACAGTGGAATATGCTGTATTGCAATGTAATGGAATCTCCTACTTTGGAGGTTTTTAAACAGGCTGGATAATTATCAATTGGGGGTGTTTTGTTTGTGTTTTTCTGAATGAGAGAGGATTGGACTGGATGACCCTTGTGATCTCTTCCTTCTCTGTGTTATTATGATTGCAGTTTGGCATATCTTGTGTGCAAACAAAAAACTCTCAGATTTGAATCCCTGATATTTTTAAGTAGGCTTAGGTAGAGCCTGGAAAGTCCGGTCTGAAACCTGGAAAGGTGCTGCCAATCAATGTAGACACTGCTGAGTTTGATGAATCAGTGGTTTGATTGGTGCCTGGCAGCTCTGATGTACAAGGACTTTCTATGTGAGAAAGAAGTTAAAGCAAAAACGCTTGCATGCAGCACTTCAATCACCCACTGCATATTGCTAAAGTCAAGATTTTAACATAAAAGACAATGGCATAACTGGATGTAAGTAATGTATGAGGTGATGTGAGACAGTGTGTTCAAAGCTTAATGGAGTGTGCACACAGGGTTTTAAAGTCAAATTTGAAATTCATTGTACGAGATGGAATGACTCAATTCAGAGACACCCAGTACTAAAGGTTTCGGTGATGAATTGTTAAATAGAGACAGGAGCCACAAAGGAAAGGTTTTTCCCCACCCTTCCTGATCTTTCCCTTGCTAGATTGCTTTTCCACCCACTCTGACATTACACTGGCCAGATTAGAATACTTTTCAAAGTAAATCTATAGCCCTCAACATAAATGGGCTACTGTAAGATTGAGGTACTCTATTAGAGAATGTATCCTGACTTTAAAAAGGAAAGCAAATCTCCCTCTTTTCTTCTGTCAGTCAAATGCTTTTCTGTTATATCGATACTTTCAAAACCTCATCAGAATTAATTAGCCAGACTTGAAAGAATTAATACAGTTCCAGATTTGGCGGAAGAAGAGGCAACGAATAAAATCAGCAAAAGGTATATTCTTGTATATTATAAGTCAAAGCCCAGTTTTGGGGCCAAAATATGGATTTTGCTTTGACCTATGGATATGTTGAGGACAAAACCTCGGGGCATGCAACAAAAGATGTCAAGGATGAAGCACAGGGAAACAATGCAAAAAATCCCAACATCAGAGGCGGCCCTAGGTAATTTTCAACATTAAGCAAACAGTATTTTGGCACCCCCCCCCCCCCAAACCAATCACTGATATATATTTTCTGTTTGTCGTGGGAGTTCTGTGTGCCATATTTGGTTCAATTCCATCATTGGTGGAGTTCAGAATGCTCTTTGATTGTAGGTGAACTATACATCCCAGTAACTACAACTTGCATGTGTCAAGGTCTATTTTCCCCCAAGAGTGCCTCAAGAGTGCCCCTGGGCAAATCAACGGGTTGAGCCGCCCCTGCCCAACATATGGTTGTATGGATGAGGAGAAAGCTACAGTAAACAGTATCTGTGCAATGTGTGGGAGAAGCAATCAGATCCAAGCAGGCTAAAAAAACAGAGAGGAAAAATATCCAGCACTGCCTCAGGCCCCTTCAACACTGCCATATAATTCAGATTATCAAAGCAGATAACCTACATTATCTGCTTTGAACTGGATTATATGAATCTACACTGCCATAAAATTCAGTTCAAAGTAGGGTTGTGCATGGATCCGTTTTTCAAAATGGGCTCGGGTTGTTTCAACCCTTTCGGAACAGGCTCCAAAACAGCCACAACAGACCACATGGCTGCCAAAAATGACTGCTTTCTGTTTTTTTCAGCAACACCTAGAACACAGAGAGGCAGCCACGCGCCCATACGGAGTTCCCCTATGTATAAGCCTTCCCTGTTGAGCCAATCAGAACAGAAGAAAGTCATGACGTATCTTTTAACCAAGCTGGGCTTCCATTTTTCTATTGTGAACAAACTTCTGTGAGAGACAGATCGGTGATCTAAATTCTCAGTGCCTCTGGCAGCTCTGCATGGCTTGGCTTGCTCTTTGACTCAAATAGCAATAAATAAGCTATTTACCTTCTACACACTTAAGAAACTGCCACTGATGGTGCCCTTCACACAAGGCAAGCTTCACATGTGGGATAGAGGGCATATCATACCATTTCTAAAGCCGCCATAAAACGAGGAAGTAATTTATATATATATTGAAATAATAGTTAATGCTCCTTCAGGTGGTGTGGCTCCCACTGAAATAAGTGTTTTAAAGGGGTGCCTCAATTAACTCAGCTTTATTAAAAGGGTGTTGAGGGCAAATGATCCCAGAAAAGGTGGTTTCTTAAATCTTATGCCTTTAACCCAGTTCTTATTGAAGAATATAAGGAGAAAAGATCCCAGAAAGGATGGGAGAAAAGGAGTTTTCTTAAATCTTATGCCGTTAACTCAGTTCTTATTGAAGAATATAAGGAGAAAAGATCCCAGAAGGGATGGGAGACTTCCCATCTTTCCATAAAGAGAGATGTGTTGAGCCAGCTTAAAGAGGTTTCCATGCATATGATGAGGGGGAAGCCAAGAAGGTGTGGGCCACCTCTGGCAATGTGAAAATCATGCTGAGGAAAAATGGGAGAGTGGAAGGAGAAATAGCCAAGTTTCCCTTAAAACCTGAACATAGCTGGCTTGAGACTTGAAGGGAGAAATAGCGAGGTCTCCCTTAAAACCTAGACCCAGTTGGCTTGAGGTTTGAAGAGAGAAATACCCAAGTCTCCTCTCCCTTAAAACCTGAACCCAAATGGCTTGAGGCTTGAAGCAGCTTAGGAAAGAAGGGAGAGTGGAAGAGAAATAGTAGTGTCTCCTTTTTTAAAACCTGAACTCAGCAGGCTTACTGAGACTTAGGCTTCCCTCCATGGGATGAGGGGGAAGACCGGATGGTGCAGGGCACGAGGTGGGCACCACCAGAGTCTCATATGAAGAGGTCCAAGGAGAAAGGATCCCAGAAAGGATGGTTTCTTAAATCTGATGCCTTTAATCCAGGTTTTCTTGAAGGCTATAAGAAGAAAGGATTCCAGAAAGGGTGGCTTCTTAAGACTGATGTCCTAAAATGAAGGAAAGGGGAGTCTCATAGTTCCCCATTGGAATCAATGGGCCGGATCTTCCCAGATCTTTTGGTTGCTGGATCAAAAAATGGAATTTTTCCCCACCCAATTTGGGAGGTTCCCAAAAAACAGATCTGGGGGTCCACCAAAATTCGGATACCAAAAACAGAATAGGGTTTAATCGAATTGCACACCCCTAGTTCAAAGCAGATAATCTGGATTTTATATGACAGTGTAGAAGGGGCCTCAGGGGACCAGCCAATCAAGCATTTAAACAGGCCAGAAGTGGTGCAACAGCCAAGAGTGTAGAGAGGATCAGTGCTTCTTCTAGACTGCAGCCAGGAGATCAGGAGACGCTTACTTCTTGGGAGGAGAGCAATGTCCAATCTCGATAAAATAGTGAAGAGTAGAGACATCACACTGGCAACAAAGATCCGCATAGTCAATGGTATTCCCCGTAATAACCTACGGATGTGAGAGCTGGACCATAGGGAAGGCTGAGCGAAGGAAGATAGATGCTTTTGAACTGTGGTGTTGGAGGAAAGTTCTGAGAGTGCCTTGGATAGCGAGAAGATCCAACCAGTCCATACTTAAAGAAATAAAGCCTGACTGCTCATTGGAGGGAAGAATAATAGAGGCCAAGATGAAGCACTTTGGCCACATCATGAGAAGAAAGGAAAGCTTAGAGAAGACAATTATGCTGGGGAAAATGGAAGGAAAAAGGAAGAGGGGCTGACCAAAGGCAAGATGGATGGATGGCAGGCATGTGGGGGGAGGGGGGCTTGAGGGGCTTCAGCCCCCCCCCCCCGAAATTCTGATGGTGGTTCGCAAAACGGCCTTACTGGTGCATTATTTAAACTGTTATGTTTATTCATATCATGATCTGATCACCATACTCAATATATCCCATATGCATGGGGGTATTGGGGTAATGATACAAAAGGTTTGCTAAGCTAGACCCTCTTTCACTCAGACTCAGCCCCCCCAACCCCCCCTGAAAAAAATTCACCCCCCCCCCCCAAAAAACGAAATCCTGGCTACGGGCCTGATGGATGGTATCCTTGAAGTGACTGGATTGACCTTGAAGGAGCTGGGGGTGGTGACGACCAACAGGGAGCTCTGGCATGGACTGGTCCATGAAGCCACGAAGAGTTGGAAATGACTGAACGAATGAACAACAACAACAGAATGGAGTAAGATCTCACCTTTCGCCAGTCAGATAAGGAGATTTCCCTTTACCTAAGGGTTCAAATACAATACTTACACTGACCCATGCATAAATGGACCCAGGCTTTTTGGGTTGATCTTTTGGGCAACATTTCTAGACTTTTACATGAGTAAGTATATATAATAATTGAAGTCCACTCTGATACAGAATCCATGTAAAAAGTGATACCACTTTCACTGATCCGTGAAGTCGGAGGATGTGTTTATTTCAGAAAAGAACAGACACTAATGCAGATATCTTAGTAAGACTATTTTAGGTATAATACAATTAAACTTGCACAAATCTAAAAATCAAGTAATAATAACATCTCCTTGCCCCTTTGAAGAAACAAATAAGAGTACCTTCTAGCATGAATCCCATCCAGAGCAAACTTTGCCAACCTACCCATCTTTTCTACACATTTTGATGATTTCCCCAATCTTGCTGTCAAGGAGCAGTCTTGCAATTTTCAAAACTGATTAGCTGAAATCAAATGCCTTTTCTGTAGGGGAAAAAGTATTAATTAGTGGCAGGGTGTGAAAAAAGTTACATCTTCATTTTGTCAGTTTTTCTACTTCAGCACATATGCAAGAGTGTTAAATAACACTATGTAACAAAATTTGAAAAAAAATGTCTGTTCCTGGTTTGAAAGTGTTATTTCCTGCTTAATTGTCCACTGCAGTACTTATTTTGAAAGTAGTTGTTATACTCCAATTGAATTGGTTCTCTATGAGATAGTCATTGAAAGCGATAACAAAATGTGCTGCAGAATGTCCCGCAAAAACCAAGTTTTTGCAGTTTAATAAACTTTTTCTATGTTTTAATGATAGAACCAATTAGGAAATTACCCTTATAACCCAGGGGGGGAAATCATGTTACATAGTGTAATCTAATTACATGCTATCATCTTTTATTTGCTTCTACTCACCCATCCCTTTTCTTTGTCTGATTTTTAATAGCTTGAAAGCATTCAATTCAATCTGGGAAGCTTTTCACATCCCGAGTGCAAAAAATATATCTACTACTGACTTTTCACATAGTCAATTATTCATAATTTGATTCCTATTCCAGTCTTGAGGGAGCTGCAGCTCAACAGCTATGAGTGTATGTGTGCCTTTATACAAGGTAGTTATACAGAAGTGCACAGAAAGAGTGATATACAAAATCTCATGCGCCATGCAGGTTGTGCAGTGAGGCCTGTTGTCATTATTATGTGACATAAGTGTTGACTTATAAACACAATGAGGAGACTGGGCTGGTCACAGAAGTTTTTCACTAGAACTATCATTCCAGAAACTACACATTTACTGTCTATACTTGTGTATAAGTCTAGAAATAATAGTAAAAAATCAATCCAAAGAACTGGGTCAACTGGGTTGTTGTAGGTTTTTCGAGCTGTATGGCCCTGTTCTAGAAGCATTCCCTCCTGACGTTTCACCTGCATCTGTGGCAGGCATCCTCACACATTGTGATTCTGGCCATGAAAGCTTTCGACAATAACCTGGGTCAACTTTTCCCTAGTTAGTGTATGTACTAAACCCTTCAGGAATATGGAGCCATTCCCTTCTTCAAGTAGAGAGGTGAAATGCGAGAACTTAGTCTGTTTAGGAACAATCTAAAAGAAGCATCAAACCAGTCTATTCTCTCAGTTCGTCTTCGAAGGGAAGCACCAAAGAGCCACCACTGCCATTTTCCCACCTTAGGAGCCAGAAGTGGTGGAGAGTGTAGAGATACCTGGTACTTCTTTGATGTTCCCCAGGGAAGGAGTTAAGGTACAGTTGTATCACTGTTGTGGCAGGGAATGGTTTGATGAAAGGAGACACAGAGAGAGGTCTGGAGACTTTAAAAGCATGGATTTATTCCAGCTGGGGCCTGGTGTGGAATAATCTCAAATCACACCAGCCGCGATCAAGGTGCGGACTGGCCTTTTATAGCTTTCAGAATCAAGCAGACAAAGAACATACATCTTCATACAATTTCATACAATATCGTCATTCCTACATCATTTGAGCATCATAAGAATATCAGGTTCCAACCTCCAACATATGAAAAAGCATGTCTCTGTGTTTTGCTGAAACCAGAGCAAGCATGGAAATGTTCCCCCTTCTTCTTGGCTGTGCTTACATTCATCAATCAAAGGGGCTCTCTCTGACTTGTCAAGAGGCTTACTTAGAGGGAAGGCAGTGGGCCTTCTCGTACCAGCCTGTGTCTTATCTCTCTTCTGGAATGCATGCCCCTCTTCCTCTTCAGCCCCTTCTGAAGACTAGCAGTTTGCTTGCCTGTTAGCATTCTTGCTACACAGAGGGAACTAGATTTTCCTATACATTTAAAGTACATATGATTTTTATGCATAAATCAATCAATAAATATCCATTTTTCCAATATCTCATCATCATCACAAAGGGACAATTCTTTTCTCTGAGTAGAGTGGCCTTTTTTGAATGTCTATTTAGGAAAACTGAAGTGTTGGCAACTAGGCTTTCCCCTTCTTGTCCACAGGTCATATCAAAATCTAACCAATCAGTGTGTGTGCAGAGCTAGCCCCTCAGCCAATAGATACCCGGCTGGCTTTCAGGCCCTGGACCAATCGGGAACAAGGTAGAGAAGTTTGAATTGGCCAATGCAAGTGAATGGAGAACTACAGTATAAAAGGGCCTATTTTTGACCTTGTGCTTATGCTTGAACCTTTTGGCATCTATTGCTGTACATAGCATCCATTCTGCAGAGTGAATAAACCTCTGTCTGCTTGCCTTCAACCTGGTGTGGATCTTCTTCATTTGGCTGAAAATCACTTTAATTAGCATTTCTCGCCAGGCTCTAGCAAGCTTAGCAAAGTATTGGCCCTTTGGGAGACCACATACATAATGAAATGTATGGGAACACAATGTAACTCACAAAAATCCTTCATTTTATTTTTAAAATATGTATTGCTTATTTCACATAGACTCAGATGTTTGTTAAGTTTGTGCCATAACACAGAGTTTGGAAAGCTCTGATACTGATATAAAGCATAATTCCCATGTGCTAAGGAGATATGTCTTAAGATCCCTCCACGCGGAATACTGAAAATATTGATAACAATGAATCCTATATTTTGACTACACTTGGGCCAGAAGCATACAATAAAATTGCACTGGAGGACCAAAAGTGACCCCCAGATATTTCTGGGGAAGGAGTATCTTTTAGCCCATGGGTATGTAAAAACATGGATATCTAATCCGTGGATAATATGGTCATACTGCATATGCAAAGATGAAAGACGGCCCCATCTACACTGCCATATAATTCGGTTTCTGAATCAATTATCTGCTTTGAACTGTATTACATGGCAATGTAGACTCATATAATCCAGTACAAAGCAGATAACATGCTTTAAGAAACTGGATTATATGGCAGTGTTAATCCTACCTATGGTCATACCTACAAAAGAGAAGTCATGTTCCAGAATATCAAAGCAGAAAATCCCACAATATCTGCTTTGGCCTTCTCGGCTGTGGCCCCCTGCCTATGGAACACACTCCCAAATGAGGTAAGATCAGCTCCCTACCTCCTGGCTTTTAGAAAAAAATTAAAATCATGGTTCTGGGAACAGGCCTTCGGACAGTAGATGTATGTAGCATTTTAGAGGGACATTGACTGGAACAGTGATTCAACTGACGAGACTACAGGCCAATGGATACTCCACCTCAAACATCAGAAGAACAAGCCACGAGAGTCAAGACGAAGATCCACCCAGAGGAAAAGTGTTCTTGCCATACATCAAGGGAACCACTGACCGCATAGGGAAGATGATGAGGAAACACAACATACAAACTATCTACAGACCCACCAAGAAAATCCAACAAATGCTACGTTCAGCAAAGGACAAGAGGGATCCTCTCACTTCTGCAGGAGTCTACCGTGTACCATGCAGCTGTGGACAAGTCTACGTAGGGACCACCAAACGCAGAATTGCCCAAACACGAATCAAGGAACATGAAAGGCACTGCAGACTACTTCAACCAGAGAAGTCAGCCATAGCAAAGCACCTGATGAACCAACCTGGACACAGCACATTATTTGAGAACACAGAAATGCTGGACCACTCTCACAACCACCATGTCAGACTACAAAGAGAAGCCATTGAAATCCACAAGCATGTGGACAATTCCAACAGAAAGGAGGAAATCATGAAAATGAACAAAATCTGGCTACTAGTATTTAAAAAAACTCTAAAATTAGAACAGCACAACAACAGAGAGGAAACAAACAAGGACATCTAATCACCTCTCAACAAAAGATTGCTCTAGGCACTGCCAGGCCATTATATGCTAATCAAGGTGGTCAGTTGAAACATTCACACCTAGCTCCAGCAGACAAGAGTCCTTTGTCCCACCCTGGTCATTCCACAGATATATAAACCGTTTTTCCTAGTTCCAACAGATCTCACTACCTCTGAGGATGCTTGCCATAGATGCAGGCAAAACGTCAGGAGAAAATGCCTCTAGAACATGGCCATATAACCCGAAAAAAACCTACAACAAACCAGACTGTTGATGTATTGTTTTAATTCTGATTTATGTTTAATTGTGGTTTTACTATTGTAAAATTGCTTGTATTGGCATCGTATCAGTGCTCAACGTAAGGCATTGAATCTTGCCATTATTTATGTGTAAACCGCTTTAAGTCCCCTCAGGGGTGAGAAAGGCAGTATATAAATACTGTAAATAATAAATAAAAATAAATTATCTGAGTCCACACTGCCATATATTCCAGTTTAATGCAGATAATGTGGGATTTTATTCAGCTGTGTGGAAGGGGCCTGGAAGGGCCTTCAGATATTCCAGTTCAAACATTGTGGGATTTTCTGCCTTGATATTCTGGATTATATGGCTGTGTGGAAGGGCCCTCAGGCCACACTTCCTATATTTCAAAGCAAATAATGTGGGATTTTATTCAGATGTGTGGAAAAGTGGATTAGGAATCAGATGATTTTCCTAGATATTCATTGAAAAACTAATAGCAAAATGTGCTGCAGGATGTCCTGCAAAACCAAAGTTTCTGCAGTTTAATAAACCATGTCCATGTTTTATTATAGAACCAATTAGGAAATGACCTTTATAACTTGGGAACAAAAATCGTATTACATAATGTTTTACTTACTTAGGCGATCCCTCGTTGGCCGAGTAGGATAGTCTTCCAGGATCAGTATTCTTGTGGGTCCGTAGGTGACTGTGGAGCCCTATTCTTGATCTGCATCTTCTCCCGCAGTGAGGGCATTGGTTTCCAGGTGGAAGGCAGTCCCGGTCGGGGTTGGCTTGACGCGCCTTCCTCTTGGCACGTTTCTCTTTCACTCTTTCATTCGTGCCTCTTCAAATTCTACAGCACTACTGGTCACAGCTGACCTCCAGCTGGAGCGCTCAAGGGCCAGGGCTTCCCAGTTCTCAGTGTCTATGCCAGAGATTTTAAGGTTGGCTTTGAGCCCATCTTTAAATCTCTTTTCCTGTCCACCAACATTCCCTTTTCTATTATTGAGTTCGGAGTAGAGCAACTGCTTTGGGAGACGGTGGTTGGGCATCCGGACAATGTTGCCGGTCCAGCGAAGTTGATGGCGGAGGACCATCGCTTCAATGCTGGTGGTCTTTGCTTCTTCCAGCACGCTGACGTTTGTCCGCCTGTCTTCCCAAGAGATTTGCAGGATTTTCCGGAGGCAGCGCAGATGGAATTGTTCCAGGAGTTGCATGTGACGTCCGTGGACAGTCCATGTTTCACAGGTATATAGCAGGGGTGGGAGGACAATAGCTTTATAAACAAGCACCTTGGTATCCCTACAGATGTCCCGGTCCTCGAACACTCTCTGCTTCATTTGGAAAAATGCTGCACTCGCAGAGCTCAGGAGGTGTTGAATTTCGGTGTCAGTGTTGACTTTTGTGGAGAGGTGGTTGCCAAGGTAGCGGAAATGGTCAACATTTTCTAATGTTATGCTATTAAACTCTGGTTCCGTCTGCCACTGTTAAAAGCCTTGGGGTTGTGTTGGATTCATCGCTGACGATGGAGGCCCAGATCACTGCCATAAGTAAGCAGGCCTTTTTTAATCTTCGCCAGGCAAGGAAATTGGCATCCTACCTTTCGGTAGAAGCATTGGCAACAGTAATCCACGCAACAGTCACCACGAGTTTGGACTATTGCAATGCCTTATATCCTGGCCTTCCGAAGTCAACAACCCAGAAGATTCGGATGATTCAAAATGTGGCAGCCAGACTGCTAGCGGGATCATCTATAAGATCCCATATTACACCGATTCTGCAACAACTGCATTGGCTACCAATAGAACATCGGATCTCTTACAAGATAATGATCCTGACATTTGGAGCTCAAAATGGCCAAGGACCTTTATATCTTAGGGACTGCCTCATTCCTTTTCCCCATCAGTGGTCACCTCGATCCACCCAGGAAAATCTCCTCTACATACCGGGTCCTAGGGAGGCACATTTGGAAGCTACAAGGCGTAGAGCTTTTTCGATCTATGCTCCAATTCTGTGGAACTCATTGTGTGACGGCGCGTGTGGCGCCTCATATATTTAGAACTGTTTGTTGCAGGATTTTAAACTGCCATTTTATTTCTGTCTACCTTGTACATGTATAGTTAAATTTCATTGGTTACTATAGCTGTCAATTTATTGTTGTTGTGCACCAATTGGTTTGTTTCCCCAGTTCAGTTGTTTAGGCTCCGCCCCTTCCAAGGGAGAAAGGGAAGGTTTCTCCCTCACCTTTTTTTACCTCAGTAAAAGACTCATTGGATGGACGTGTCCATAAGCTTGGCCCAAAGCCCCTGGTCAAGGCATTTTTTACTACCAGTTCTTAGGTTTTGACCCCTGAGTCTTATTCTTTATGTTCAAACCTCCTGAACGAAATTGCGAAGACCTCAGGCACCTTCATTCCAGTTCTTTGGCACCATAGGAAAGTCTTGTCCTTCAGTTTAGGCCACTGAACTGGGGTTGTGGTTTGCTCCGGCATCCATAGCCATTGAGAGAGAGGGAACAGGAAAGGCTTCTCAGCTTATTACTCCTAGGACCCTGGGCTTTAGAGTTATAAAGTGTTTTTCCCTGTTGAAACATAAAGTTTGTGCCTGAGAAAGAAAACTAATTATCATCAATAAACACCATTTCGAGTCACTTGTGTTCTGGTCCTTGGGAATTCCAGTTTCCCTAAAGTGAGGGCAAGAAGCAATCCCCTAGGGAAAGCAGTCACGTCCATGCCTCTTTCTCTATAGCCCCAGGCACGACGGCACACATTGCCTCCATATATTAGAGCAATGTCGGAGTTGCGACCTTTTGTAAAGGCGCTCAAGACTTGGCTGTTTGGTTGTGCATTTAAGTAACCGGATCAAATTTTGCCATAGTCACTGCTGAATGTTTTTATGATGTTGAATGTTTTTATGTTGAATGTTTTATATTGCGTATAAGCTATTTTAAATTGTAAGTCGCTCGGAGCACTTTGGTGGAGAGCGACTAATTAAGAAATAAAGTGATGATGATGATGATGATGATGATAATGTTTTATGACAGTGTGGATGGGGCTGAAGACAATACTGGAAGGCTTTTGTACTCTTAAGCAGTGTTTTTCAAGTTTCGGGCCTCAAGGGGGTTTTTTGGACTTCAGCTCCCAGAATTCCTCAGTATTGGCCAAGCTGGCAAGGGCTTCTGGGAACTGAAGTCCAACCCCGTTCAATGTTTGCCCGGGACCGCAGAATGGGGCTGATAGGAACCAAAGGCGCCCGGAACTAACGTTCGCGTGCGACGAGGGAAGGCTTTGGGAGTCGGACGGCCTTCTTCCTCGGCAACGAGCGCTGCTGCCGGTGCTGTCATGGCGGCCGCGGGGCTGTTGTGCCGCCTGGGGAGGCACATGTTGCCCAGAGGGGCCCTGGCTTCGGCTCGTGCGGCAGTGGAAGTCTCAGAGGCCGGGCTGAGGAGCCGGTAGGGGGTTTATTATCTCCTTGAGAGCGGGTGGTCTGGCTCTTCCGTGGAGGCCTTGTCGGTTCTCTGCCTTCCTGCCTTTTGAAAGCAGGGAAAAGGAAGCAAGCCTGGTGTGCAAGGCGCTTGAATCCCAACAGAGTGCTGTTTCAGGGAGCATCGATGCAGTCTGGCACCACTATTAACTGCCCTGGCTCGTGGGAGTTGTAGTTTCACAAGAACTTGAGCCTTCCCTGCCCAAGAGGGTTGGTGCCTTACCAAGTAACAACTTCCAAGATTCCACAGCGTTGAGCCATGGCGCTTAAAGTGGTCTCAAACTAAAGGCATTCTGCAGTGTAGAGCAGGCATGGTAAACTTTGGCCCTCCAGGCGTTTTGGACTTCAACTTCCACAATTCCTAACAGCCGGTAGGCTGTTAGGAATTGTGGGAGTTGAAGTCCAAAACACCTGGAGGGCCGAAGTTTACCATGCCTGGTGTAGAGGCATCCTAAGGCCCCTTCCACACAGCTGAATAAAATCCCACATCTGCTCTAAACTGGAGTATACTGGAGCATACAACCCCCCTGTTGCGCCAACTCCACTGGCTACCGATCTGCTACCAGGCTCAATTCAAAGTGCTGGCGTTGGCCTTTAAAGCCCTAAACGGTTCCGGCCCAAGCTACCTATCCAACCGCATCTCTGCCTATGAACCCACCAGGACTTTGAGATGTTCCGGGGAGGCCCTGCTCTCGATCCCGCCTGCTTCTCAAGCACGGCTGGCGGGAACGAGAGGATAGGGCCTTCTCAGTGGTGGCTCCTCGGCTGTGGAACGCCCTTCCTATGGACATTAGACTACCACCATCTCTAATGGTATTCTGCAAAAAAGTGAAGACCTGGCTGTTTGAGCAGGCGTTCAAATAATTAGTGCAATGATTGGTTAATGAACACTGGAATGGAACAGTGGATGACGAATCTGGAACATGTTCTTAATGATGAGACGACAGTGAATGGGTATTGTAGTAACTGTTTATTAATTGTGTAATGTGTTAGGTTGTTAGCTGTTTTTATACTGTAGCACTGAATTTTTGCTGTTCGTATTTGTTGTGAACCGCTGTGAGTCGCCTTCGGGCTGAGAACAGCGGTATATAAGTAAGGCAAATAAATAAATAAATAAATAATAACTTTATTTATACCCTGCCACCATCTCCCCAAGGGACTCGGAGCGGCTTACATGAGGCCAAGCCCAACAACACATCAGAAACATCAAGCAATAATAAAAACAACAAGCAATAAACAAAATAAACAATACAATTAATATATCTCACAAGTAGACAATAACACACAAGAATTTAAAAACCTATGGCTGGGCGAGATGTAATAGTTAAAATCTTTAAAAATAAATGCTGGACATGAACAGAGGATGTATCTATTAGGAGGGTTTTAAATCAAAAGTAAAGAGCAACCCAACAGGTAATTAAAGTGCTTCTCAGAGTATTTGCAGGGAATTGTTTCCTTTATTCAGGGAAGCCACATTTTCAGGCTCCTCCTAAAGACTGCCAATGTGGGGGCTTGTCTGATATCCTTGGGGAGTGAGTGCCAGAGTAGAGGGGCAACCATGGAGAAGGCCCTCTGCCTCGTCCCCACCAATCATGCCTGCGAGGGAGGTGGGAGCGAGAACAGGACCTCCCCAGATGAACAAAGAGATCGTGTGGGTTCGTACACAGAAATGAGGCCATGCAGGTAGACGGGTCCCAAACCATTTAGGGCTTTGTAGGTCAGAACCTGCACCTTGAATTGGGATCGGAAAATGAACAGCAGCCAATGGAGCTCCTTAAACAGGGGGTTGACCGCTCCCTGTAAGTCGTCCCAATAAGTAGCTTGGCTGCCACCCACAGGACCATTTGAAATTTCTGAGCCATCTTCAAGGGCAGCCCCACGTAGAGTGCATTACAGTAATCCAGTCTGGAGGTGACTAAGGCGTGGACCACCCAGGCCAGATCAGACTTCATATGTCAGTGTAGATAACCCAGTTCAGATATTGTGGGATTATGTGCCTTGATATTCTGGGTTATATAACTCTGCGGAAGGGCCCTGAGTCAGGGTACTTTGTTTTTCCATTCAGGGGCTGAAGAGGTTTTTTCCCCAACAGTTATTGTGTGTCTTCAGATGATTCCTATCACAGGCATTTTCAAACCAATATTGAAGAAAGTGGGTTTGCAGTGCTGATCACTACAAGCAGTCCCCAAATTACGAACATGATGATATCTGTAGGTTTGTTCTTAAGTTCAGTTTGTAGGCAAGTCAGAACAAGTACATCTTTAAGTGTACTTCCAGCCAAATTGATACCTATATTAGCTTTGGATAACATAGGATGGGGTTAACACCCAGGCCTGTAGCCAGAGGTGGCTAAGGTTTCTTAACCCCCACTCTACCCCACCCCACCCCGCCATTCCCAACACATGCTTCAGATCAAAAAGAAAACTCTGGTTTACTCATGAAGTGGTTAATCAGTTAATTCACCCCTTGTGGTGTTTGTTTTGCTGACTGTGTACCCTCTTCAGAAGATTTCACCTCACTTTCTGTCCCTGTGAGCATTGGGTTTTGAAAGAAAAATAGCTTGCTGTGGAAACAAGGATTGGAGATACAAGGCTTACATGGCCGGAATCACTGGGTTGCTGTAAGTTTTTCGTGCTGTATGGTCATGTTCCAGAAGCATTCTCTCCTGATGTTTTGCCTACATCTATGGCAGGCATCCCCAAAGGTTGTGAGGTCTCCCAACCTCTGAGGATGCCTGTCATAGATTTATTTATTTATTTACAGTATTTATATTCCACCCTTCTCACCCTGCAGGTGACTCAGGGCGGATTACAATGTACATATACATGGCAAACATTCAATGCCATAGACACACAACACATATAGACAGTCAGAGGCTATTTAACATTCCAACTTTTCTGGCCACCAGGAGAGCTGTCGCTTCACCGTCCCTCTGCGACAGACACAGGCAAAACGTCAGTAGAGAATGCTTCTGGAACATGGCCATATAGTCTTACAGCAACCCATTGGGGATACAGCTTCAGTTAAGACACACTTTCTGAATGATAACTCTTTCAGAAGTGAATTTCCCTTTCTGGGGGTCAATTTCTCTCACTTCCAGTTGTCTCTCCCCCACTCTTAACTATCTCACCCCCGTTCTTAACTACGATCCCTGTGGCAGAGAATGTTGAAGATTTCTCTGCCTGTCCTTCTCTTCCTTTTTGGAAAGAGATGGTGAATCCTCCCACCAAAAACCCTCCTCCTCTGTGATTTTCCATCATCTCAGCTAAGGGGAGGGCTGTGTCTGAGACTCCAAGTGGGGAGGGGAGAGCAGACATGCTCAGCGCATGGCAGCATGATGCACATGTGCAGGCAAGGGAGAGTGTGTGAGGTTGGAGGAAGGCTCATTCCAGTGACTTCTGTGTGGGAAGTTTGCCATGTATATGTGCATTGTGATCCACCCTGAGTCCCCTGCAGGGTGAGAAGGGCGGAATATAAATGTTATAAATAAATAATAAGTTTGGTCCAATTCTGTCATTGGTGGGGTTCAAAATGCCCTTTGATTGCAGGTGAACTATAAATCCCAGCAACGACAACTCCCAAATGTCAAGTCTATTTCCCCCAAACTCCATCAGTGTTCACATTTGGGTATATTGAGTATTCGTGCCAAGTTTGGTCCAGATCTATCATTGTTTGAGTCCCCAGTACTCTCTGGATATAGATGAACTACAACTCCAAAACTCAAGGTCAGTGCCCATCAAACCCTTTCAGTATTTCCTGTGTGCCAAGTTTGGTTCAATTCCATCATTGGTGAAGTTCAGAATGCTCTTTGATTGTAGATTAACCATAAATCCCAGCAACTACAACTCCAAAATGACAAAATCAATCCCCCCCCCCCCCAACACCAAGAGTATTCAAATTTGGGCGTATTGGGTATTTGCACCAAATTTGGTCCAGTGAATGAAAACATATCCTGCATATCAGATATTTGCATTGCAATTCATAACAGTAGCAAAATTACAGTTCTGAAGTAGCAACGGGAATAACTTTATGGTTGAGGATCACCACAACACGAGGAACACAACACGAGGTATTAAGGAGTCAAGGCATTAGGAAGGTTGAGAAACACTGCTCTGTTGGGTCAAAGAAAAGAAAATGTATGAAGTGTTACATTCTCATATGATTAATATGGTTTTTTTAAAGATATACATATTTAGCAGAAAATTCACACACTTTCTTGGAGCTTTTGAGTAAATCTGAACTCCTTAATAGTAATTGTGTTTCAGCCTCCACTTTTATTTCTTTTGCTTAATGAAACTATTTTGTTAGAAAGTCCAAAGACATGAATCTTCAGGTTTTTCTAAATTTTTGAACTGTCACACAATCACCATGAAAATAGCCAAATTGCTCATATTTTATTGTCAAGGTACAATGTAGATAATATTTGGGCTTCCAAAGGTAAGGCATTCTACTCATAGTGTTGCAAATGAATTCTGAGATTCCTACTGCCTTTCTTTTGAGGAATGCCTTACAGGTGTCTAACAGTCATGCATTTCTTTTTTAAAGATCTCTTGGCTTTTAGTGAAATATTATAATGGTCAGGATTAAAGAAGTAAACACTTAGAAATGTGACAGCATATTTCATTTTCTCAAGGATTTTTCTGTTTGTGTTTCAAGGGGCCCATGCTGGATCGTAGCCAGACACATTAATAACAATAACACATGGTGGGATGAGCATCTTTCAGAAGAGAATGTCAAGTTACTTAAAACATTTGTGAAAGAAGAAATCCAAGCTCAAACAGCCAGTAAGCTTTGCCCACTGAAAGATGAACCTTGGCCTTTGCAACCATGGCAACCAGGTTTGTATATAATTGAATCAGATAAAGCAATGGGGGACAATACTTGATGTTGCACTTTGAGCCTGCCATTATTTTTATTGTGTTTAAAATCAATGAATGTGGTTCAGTACATTCTAGACTCAGCTCACACAACACAGAACAAATTGTGTTCCATTTATTACCCACCCATTTTCCGAAACCAACATATGCAAGCCCATTCAGCATGCTGGGCAGCTAATGTCTGTTAGTTACGTTTATTTCCTTTCTTTTCAGTGAGTTCATAGTTTCCTTCCATTATACTTCCTCTTAACAATAATGTGAGATTAGTGAGACTGAGAGATATTGACTGGTACGTTCCAGCAAAGTGAATTCCATGGCTAAATGGAAACTAATCTATAGCAGGAATGGGCAAAGTGGTCCCCAAGGTCTTTTTCTGACACCAGAATCCACCAGATATTGAAAAAAAGCATCAAAACATCCTTTGGGATTGTGGGGGTATTTTCATCACGTTTAGAGGCTCCCTAAGTTACCACCTATTTTGAAACTAGTTTTACTGTAAAATGTTCTCTAGAGGTTAAAGGGCACATTTCCACCATATTTATCCACAGGATAGACCTTTTTTTTGAAACACAAAGTGAATAGGAAGTGGCTTGTACTTAATTTCCTGTTTAACAAGCCTCCCGTGTACCTCAAAGGTTTCAGAACATGTCGAAAATGCCCCATGTCTCCTAGAAGGCATTTTGGGGCAATTAAAAATGCAGAAGTAGTTGTCATAAAAGGTGCTGCTGCTTTTTAAGGTCTCCTGGGGGTTATTGCCCTGTTGTACAGCACTGTGGCTCCAGCCTATAACTGAAATGGTAGAGAGGATAGCACAGCATCATTTTAGACACCAAGTGAAATTACTGACCAAAAATGACTGAGTGTGTTAAGGGGCTCAGTAAAGGACTGGAACCTGGATCTGACAAATTCTCATTACTCCACTTTCAGAAATGGTAAACCTACATCCTACCTAGCTTTTCTTTACCACCAATCAGTCCCAGTCCAGTCAAACTCACAAATGTTTTTTGAAGGGATGGAAGAAAATATGAGAGGTATGGCATGATATATGGGTGCATATCACAAAAACTGCATTATTGGGGCTGTTTTCTCATTTAGCAGTCTTTTTCCACCTGAAGAGGATTGATGTAGGTTTTTAAGTACCCTTTGTTATTGTTATTTAGTAAGCTAGACGTTTTGTAAGTAGGAGTGAATATATTATATTTTCCTTCTACTATTCCTTATAGGTTCCAGAAGAGTTGGTATTATTGCTGTAAAGTTGGGAATGATGCCATTGTGGACCAAGAAGGGTGAAAAATTACCTGTCACATTACTTCAGGTAAGGCAGATTATATTCTAAACTAGGGGGGGGGGGGAACAAATGTTGTACAAACATTCTGTTTTCTACATCCAAGTTGCTGTCCTTTAATCTTGAGTTATTTATTGCCTTATAGTACTTACACTGCTTTTCACCAAGCAAAATCTCAAGTTAGTTTAAAAGAGTAAATCCAGTAACTGATGGCCCTTCCAGACAGGCCCAAATTCCATAATCTGATCCTAGGTTATCTGCTTTAAACTGGATTATATGAATCCTCACTGCCAAATAAACAGAAAACTTGGATCAGATGCTGAGATATAGGGCTTGTCTGGAAGGGCCTAGATTAATATCAGTCTTAAAAAGAATTTGGAGAGTTCCTTCATTCTTTAAAGATAGGATTTAATCTGGCAGTTGGTATGACTCTATAACCTTTCAAGTACATCATCTTCTTTAGCATCCTTCCAGAATTGCATAGCAGTGATCAGTGCTATGAGCAAGGAACACAAAGTTTCCATCCTACAAAAATCATTGGTGTATGCCCATTTCAAGCATTTGTGATAAACAGTCTGAACAGAAGGAAAATAAAATAGCCTCTTAAAAGCTTATCTTGAAAGAGGTTGTGATTTGCTATAAAGAAGTGGCTATGCAGAAGCGCCATTATGGACAATACATAACAGGTCTGTGTAGTCATCAGTCTTGTGGAATCTTCTTTATTATTGTTTTTAGCTAGAACTAGAACCACATGAAAAATGGGGTTCTGGAGGGGAAACACATAGTAACTTAGGGGAAGATTAATTTTTTTCCTGTGTGCTGGGATTGATTGAATTTATTAGTATAAATCTACATCACAGTTACTGTATATCAGCAATTTCTAGCAAAAGAACTTACTATTAGAGTTGCACAAAGTAAAAGCATCCAATTAGTCTTCAGATCTTACAAATGATGAACTTAGAGAAAATTGACTAGAGGTTGAGCCTCCCTTATCTGAAATGGTTCAAACTATGAAACGTTTGAGATTTTTGATTTGTTTCAGGTTTTGAAACCTGTATTTACAGGTGCATAGTGATTGTGGGACAGGATTTTTTTTTCTGAAGGAGCTCTGATGGGGGAAAGAGAAGAGGGAGAAGGTGGGGAGGATTCTGCTTACAAAAGACCACTGCAAAAAAGGAGACATTCCAGACACTTCTATCAACATCCTTTTTGCCCTTTTAGTAAAGCAGTCAGGAATGGAGGGGAAAATCCTCCCTTCCTCTGTGAGCCTTTTTCATTATCTCTGGGCTGAATACAGATGGGAACAAATGGAGTTGTTCTGCTTTTGCCCTAACATCCTGCTTCCAGGATGCCTGCCTCACGGATTACTACAATTGACAAGCATTAGATATGTGACCAATCCCTTTTCCACAAGGCAGAAGTAGGTGTCTGGCAACAAATAATTTAGGTGTCTGGAGTGTTCTGGATTTCAGATTTCCACATAAGGGAGACTCAAGTTGTAATACATGAGCAACCATAGCAGAGGTAGGGGATTTTCCTGGCAATTTTCGATTTTATCAATAACAGGACATCCCATTACCTCTTATTTTACACTCGATTAAAACTAAGTCTTAGAGACAACTTACTCCAGCAAACATGTGCAGAACTGCATCCTTTTTATTTGTACTAAAACACTAAAAATCAGAAAAAATGCTGATCTAGTCACTTAGAAATAAGTCTGTTTTTACCAATCTCTCATTTTAGGGAGGAAAACCTTTTTTCCTTGATGCCTTTATCTGCCAATTAGGATCATCTTCAGAATCTCTTTTCTTGGTTCTTTCATCTTCTGTATTTATTCATGTAGTTGTTGAGATGGAGTCTTTTTCTGTGGTTACTGTTCTCTGAGAACATTAGTTTTATTTGTTATGAATTGTATTTTATTGTATCATAAGCAATTGGAGTGTGAGTCCCTTAAATGAGTGGAAGCATTAGATTATAAGTTGCCAAATGTTGCAGTATGAGACTTTGTGTGCCAGCATTCCTCAATTTAGTTCCTGCTACCCCCTCCATATATTAGGACTAGAACTTCCATCCTTCCTAACCATTGACCATTGATCTTGCACAAACAAGTCTATTTATCAGAATCCAAAACATCTTGAGGGTGTTCTGCAGTGACCGCTGCATCACTCAGTGGCATCTTACAGTAATATGTTTTGCTTGATGACCAAAATAAATGGGGTAATATAACATGTTTACTGTAATGATTTATCTTTTGAAGGTTCAAGACTGCCATGTGATACGGCACATACCAAAAGAAGAAAGTGACGGGAAATACCCTGCTCTAATTGTTGGAGGGAAAAATGGATCTCAGTTTCGTGTAAGTTGATTATGTAACTTTTTAAAAAAAAACTGGGAAAGTAATTTTGTTTCTTTACAGTATTTATTTATCATATCAGGAGCGAACCAAACAGTTGTATTGCATTAAAAACAAACAAACAAAACACAAAGTTTGCAAGCTTGGTAGTTGATTAAATGTCCTTTGACCAGTAGCTGGCCACTTGGAGTGCCTCTGATGTTGCTGCAAGAAGGTCCTCCATTGTGCATGTGGCAGGGCTCAGGTTGCATTGCAGCAGGTGGTCTGTAGTTTGCTCTTCTCCACACTCGCATGTCATCGATTCCACTTTGTAGCCCCATTTCTTAAGATTGGCTCTGCCATCTCGTGACGCCAGAGCACAGTCTCTTCAGCGCCTTCCAAGTCGCCCTGTTTTCTGTGTGCCCAGGGAGGAGTCTCTCATTTGGTATCAACCATTGATTGAGGTTCTGGGTTTGAGCCTGCCACTTTTGGACTCTCGCTTACTGAGGTGTTCCAGCGAGTGTCTCTATAGATCTTAGAAAACTATTTCTTGATTTAAGTTGTTGACGTGCTGGCTGATAACCAAACGGGGTGGGCTGGAGATGTCACTGCCTTAGTCCTTTCACTATTGGTTGCTACTTCCCGGCGGATGTCAGGTGGTGCAATACCGGCTAAACAGTGTAATTTCTCCAGTGGTGTAGGGCACAGACACCCTGTGATAATGCGGCATGTTTCATTAAGAGCCACAGCCACTGTTTCAGCGTGGTGAGATGTGTTCCACATGTGTTCCACACTGGGCATGCATACTCAGCAGCAGAGTAGCATAGTGCAAGGGCAGATGTCTTCACTGTATCTGGTTGTGATCCCCAGGTTGTACCAGTCAGCTTTCGTATGATATTCTTTACAGTGCATTCATAAGATACATTCCAAGGGGATACATTCCAAGATCCCTCATTGAATCTTGAAGTTGTGCGTAATAGCAAACTATATGTTGGAATTCAACCCCACACTGCTCAAGTCTGCATTCTCAATTAGGAACAGTTAGTTAGTTTAGGAATAGGCTGAGGGAATCCCTTCCCCTCTGACTTCTGAATGACAGTTGGAATGTATCTATTAGTTCTCTCCTCTCACTATTGCTCTCATTCATATTGGTTATGTAGAATATGTACTTTGCAGGTGCATTGCATGCCTCTGTTTCAGTTTTCTGCTTTTTACGTCTGAGTATTGAGACCTCTCTCTGCTTGTGTGTGTCAGGAGAGATTTTTCCCTCTCTTGGAATTTTTTTCCTCTTTTAAACCCTAGAGAGATGGAGTTGGAGAGTAGCTCAGACCTAGTTTATTGCTATAAAGAAATGTAGTTTTTTTATTTTGCAAATAAACCTTTTGCAATTTTTAAAGACTGAACTCTGCATCTTTGGCTCTGAAGCTCTAAATTATTTTCCGACCACAACACTTCACGCTGTGCCTGTTGTGAGCTGAAGACTATGAGACCATGTTATAACTCTCATGACTTGCTTGTGGGATTGTTCAAGTCAGGTGATAATAGAGGTTCCTCATCCTGTTTAGGGGGCACACTATAGTTTGAAAAAAATCATGAACACGTTCCTATGCACACTGCATATTTCTTATTTGTAGTTCAAAAAAGAAACCATGAAAGAATAATACAATATATAAAACAAAGAATAATTTTAACCAACATAAACATACCAGTCTTTCAGTGCGAAATGTGGGTCTGCTTCTGGCTGATGACAGATTCAAGATTTTTGTTTTGTGCCTTCAACTCATTTCAGACAGTGGCATATGTTGTGAGGGCTTTGATTGTGGTGCGGGCAGGGGGAGCCCACTTTTTCTAGGGCCCTGAGGAGCCCGATTTTTCTAGGGCTCTGATTCCCTGGGTGGGTGGGTGGGTGGGTGGGAGGAAGGAAGGAAGGAAGGAAGGAAGGAAGGAAGGAAGGAAGGAAGGAAATCGAGGAAGGGAGGTCTGGGGAGAGAGAACTGGTGGAAATTTGGACAGGGTCCGCAATTGGCTTCCGGTCCGGACTTCGTGCAAGCCTGCCTTAGGAAAACTACAGTCAGTTGGAGTCCTAGTTCATTGTGGCAGCTGATCCCTTTTTCTGAGAATAAATTATCTTTGTTTCTCACACTTCATATTAACTAACCTGTCATTCTGTATGTAGTATTTTGAAGATTCATTCTGTTGTTCATAATGGAAATCAATGTAAGAAAGTCTAATTAGGGTTAGATATTTATTTCTTTTATATTACTGATTTATAAATGTGTAAGAATCTCTTAAGATGTGACAGTTCAAAGCGATTTTTGCCTATGTCTCTTCCCACAGAATTGTGAGTGTTGGCTAATATTATGTAATTAGGTTCAAAGCCAGTAGTGCAAAAATTTATATGATGCTATGCATATACTTTAAATTGTTCTCATAAATTCATTCCAAAATTCAGGTAGGCATTTTCCTTAGGAAAAAAAAATTGTGGCTGACTTTTGCAACACAATCTACCAGGTGGTGATTATTCAAGTGTATCACTACTGTCAGTCTCTTAAATTGCTTTCAGAGGGGTATCCATTTATAGCATAAAATTCAGATATATGGCTTTATCTATTTTCAGTTTTCATTCATTTAGCTTCTATTTAGTTAATAGGATGAGAGGTAAACTCAAGGACATTTCCTGAATTAATCCTTATCTGTATTTTGTTAATTTTAAAAGTACCTTTTATTAAGGATTAGTGTTCCTGGTATGTTCAATTAACATTACAAACTTAAAGGAATCACACCATTCTAATTTTTGTTCTGACTTTGGACTTGTGCGTATATTATTGAACTCGGACTTTCCACATTAGTGCATTTTTAAACAATAGTATTGATATAATATGGGTCAAGAGCTCAATGGAATTCCTGTAAGATAGGCACTTTGGCCCATAACTTACTGTTATGGATGTCCCATATTTTGATTTTGTGTTATTTTATTTGTACATAGTATTTTAGTAGATTTTTAAACCATTGTTTATGAGAAATTATTCTCCCACGTTGGTTTATAGTAGTCATTAAAACACCACAAGAAGGGTATCCAAAAACAGTATTAAAATGTTGTTGTTAAAAGAAAATATAATAACAAAGAAACGAGCACATACATCAGTAATGATGAGCACAAAAATAAGAAAACAAATAAAATCAGCATTCAAATGTCAGCACAGCAAGTGATTGCATTACCATAGCAGTATACATAGTACATGAATGATGATGTATAAATAAATGATGCAAAAACTGCCTGGAGGGAAAGATCTTTAAAGTTCATTTAAAAACCAGCAAGAATTTTCAAACTAAATAACACTCTACAGAAGTATTTGAAACATCATATAACCGTTTTATAACGTACATATATTACACTAGGCTGTGTTTACACATAACCACAATTTAGTTATAACAACAAGCCTATGAAAGTTTCAAACATGAAAACTTTCCTTAATCATAGCCATAATCAACTATAGACAACAAGGTGACTGGGGGCTAAAATTGAGTTTTAGTTTCAGTTTCATTGCTATCTATGAACCCCAAAGCCATTGTTAACCATGTGTTGTTGAAGGCTTTCATGACCAGAATCACTGGGTTGCTGTGAGTTTTCCGGGCTGTATGGCCATGTTCCAGAAGCATTATCTCCTGACGCTTCACCCACATCTATGGCGGGCATTCTCAGAAGTTGTAAAGTCTGTTGCAGAGTACTTGATGAACCAACCTGGACACAGCATATTATTTGAGAACACAGAAATGCTGGACCACTCTAAGAACCACCATGTCAGACTACACAGAGAAGCACTTGAAATCCATAAACATGTGGATAATGTCAACAGAAAGGAGAAAACCATGAAAATGAACAAAATCTGGCTATCAATATTAAAAAAAACTTTAAAATTAAGACAGTAAATAAAAAAACAACACTCAGAAAACAGGGGAATTCCAGACAGGAAACAATCAAGGCCAGCCAACATCTCCCAACAAGGGATTCCCCCAGGCAGGAAGCAGTTAGACTTTGAAGCTGCAAGACTGTTCACTGCTAATCAAGCTGGCCAATTGTAACATTCACACTTCCCTCAAACATACAAACGTTCTTTCTCCCACCCTGGACATTCCACAGATATATAAATCCCACTTGCCTAGTTTCCAACAGACCTTACAAACTCTGAGGATGCCTGCCATAGATGTGGCCGAAAAGTCAGAAGAGAATGATTCTGGAACATGGCCATATAACCCGGAAAACTCACAGCAAACCTATCATTAACCATGTTTTACTAAGTTGTGCCAGCTTTGAAGAAACCAACGAAGTACAGTTACTACCAGCTGTAATTTGGACAGGTTTAGATGTTATTCTTAAGCTTGATTTGATTTTTAAAAATAGATTGAAAAGCTTCACATCCCTCCCAGATTGGATGAGGGGGATAACAGGTTCATTCTTGTAACTCCTAAGTTATGATTCGTTATTCTTCTGAATTATGATTTAGCATTATAGTCGGCCATCCAATTTGCAGGATTCATCCCTATGGTTTTCATCATTCTCAAGTTTGTATCATGCCCCCCACCTCCTGAAGTTGGAACTGCTATACATACAATTAAGTAGGTCTAAGAGTTTCTGAAAACAATGAAATTTTCAAATCATAGGATGGTGCTGTTATATTATCGTAATCTGTAGTCCATGATTTCTTCAAAAAAGATTCTCTTTAATTATTACATTATCTTCTGCTTGGTAGTTTAAATTAGTATTAAACTTCTTATGCTTCTTTATTGTCAGAATATAAATTCTAAAAATATTGCTTTAAAAAATGGTTGTGTTTCTTTTAGAAAGCTGAGTCTGTTCTTGAGATGTACAGAGAAGTTGGTCTCCCTCCAAAACAGAAAATTTCAACATTTCGAGTGACAGAAAATGCTATCATTAAGCCAGGTAATATTTGCAAAATGGAAGACTTTTAATATAATGTTGGATTATTATTTTTTTGTCGTGTCAGGAGCGACCTGAGAATCTGCAAGTCGCTTCTGGTGTGAGAATTGGCCGTCTGCAAAGACGTTGCCCAGGGGACGCCCGGATGATTTGATGTTTTTATCATCCTTGTGGGAGGCTTCTCTCATGTCCCCGCATGAGGAGCTGGAGCTGATAGAGGGAGCTCATCCGTCTCTCCCCGGATTCGAACCTGTGACCTGTCAGTCTTCAGTCCTGCCGGCACAGGGGTTTAACCCACTGCGCCATCGGGGGCTCCATGTTGGATAATATCGGTATTTACAGAGAGGTTCAAAAGCATGCTGGCATGTTTTAATATCCAGGAATAGAGGGGACTAAATCTCATACATGTAAAAGGTTGTATTCCATAGGAAGATAAAATTACTGTTAATGTCCTATATGCTTAGCTGTTTTTTAAGTGCTTATTTTGAAATGTGACTTTTAAAAAATTACTTTTTGATACAAACAAGTCTTATTTACAATCAAAGTGGTGTGCAATCAAAAATCAATCAATAGAAAAAAGGAAAGAAAAAGAAAAAAAGTAATGAAGTTTTAACATCCCATGTGCAGAACCAAACAAAAAAAGCGAAAACAAACTAAAATAGAAATACACAATAATATATTTTTCCAAAGTAAGAGGAAGGAATTAAAAGGGAAAGCTTTTTTTTTGCATTGGGTTCATCCACTGTTTCCACTACATATACAGGGTTAGTCAAAATGAATAGGCCAATAAGATGGTTTAAGGCAATAATATTGGCCTATTCATTTTGACTAACCCTGTATATCTACCCTGTAGTCCATATACTACAGGTTAGATATATATGCAGTCCAAACAGTGGCCAAGACACTGAATGTTGCTACAATGATGTAGTTAAAATCCATCTCCTCACCTGATCCCCTAAATTCCCTGTTGGTTCCTGTCATCATTGCTTGTCACACTGCAAATTGCTGGTGGCAGAGCACTGGTGGCATAATGCTGCAGACTTTCTTTGGCTGCTACAGCTGTCTAATTTGGGGTGGGGTCTGGGGACATTCGTGATTTTAAGAATGGTGCATTGATGATATGAATAGCAACATTAATGAGTTTGTAAGACTTTTCAAATTCTGGACAGATTGCCAGTCAGCATTTTCATGTAACTTGAGGCTTACTCTCTTGATTGTCTTATTTATGCATGCTTAGTAATCACTGATACTAATTATTTGCAACTTCATGCGTTTGCTTTTTTTTTTTTTACATCCCCCCTCCCCCACATGTATTTTTAGGCACTCCTCTTTATGCAGCCCACTTTCGTCCTGGGCAGTACGTGGATGTCACTGCAAAAACGTAAGTTGTACCCTATAGCTATTAACATGTTGAAATGAGCAATTAGTGGTGTGTGTTATGTTTTCTGGTAATTTGATTTATCAGGCAGGCCCCATCCCTCCTTGTCTTTAGAACAAAGCTTAAGACCTGGCTTTCTACACAGGTGTTTGGACAATAGGATATTACAGGAATTTATGTATTTATTTATTTACTATATTTCTATACCGCCCTCCTCAGCCCGAAGGCGACTCAGGACAGTTTACAGAACGGCACAATTTGATGCCACAATAATATAAAAACAGCTAAAAGCATATAACATACATAAAATTCTATAAACAGTAAAATCTATAAAAGCATAAATCCTCTACATCTCAATACCAAATCATTATCCGATCACAATTGTCCAGCCTTCAACAGTCCGAATAATGATTTGGCACTTTATATGGTTTTAATCTGTTTTATTGTTTATGTGTTTTAATGGGTCATACATTTTGAATGTTTTATAAATTGATGGGATGTGTTTTATTATTATGTCTATGCGGCATTTAATTTTGCCGGAGTTTGTAAACTGTCTTGAGTCCCTGGCAAGGTGAGAAAAGCAGGGTAGAAACGAAATAAATAAATAAAGGCCTTCTGATGCAGGTTTTTATAGTTATATACTGAAATATAGAAATAAAAGCATTAATAAATAGCACAGAAAAAAATAGTAAAGTTACGGGTCAAAAGTTTTTTTTAATCCAGATTTTTCTTCTGAAGACAAAAAGAGGAACAGATGAAACTAAGAACAGGATGAGGAGTAAATAACATTTGATCCTGCAAATGTTATTAATCTGCATTTCTTACACGTCGACTTTTTAATATAGCTAATGGGCAGGTGTTGTTAGAGTTTCATTACAGTAATGCAGGCTGACCATTCCTTATCTAGAATTCTAAAAACCAAAATACTCCAAAATTGCATGAGTAAAGACAACATTCGTGTTGGTGGTTCAGTGTTTACAACCTTTGTTTCATGCCCAAAATTATTTAAAATATTGTATATAAAGTTACATTCATGCTCTTTTTATAAAGTGTCTCTAAAATATCAATGAACTTCATGTTTAAGCTTGGGTCCCATCTCTAAGTATCTTATTGTGTACTTATATACAAGTATTCCAAAATCTGAAATCTAAAACATTTTTGGATAAGGGATAATCAGCCTTTATTAGGATAGTCACAACTCCTCTTCCAACTAAATTGTGACATTAGATAGTTTATTAGGTTCAGTTGTCCTGCAGTTGTGACATTCACTTGTATTTTCTTTCATTCCTGAAGCGCATAGCATTTGAAAGATTAAGGTTTTTTCAGTTGGCTAGAGAAAGAGTTGCAATTTTCTCTTTCCTATCGGAGATGAAAGTCAGTTTCTGTATAAGGGCATTGAGTGTAGAGAGTCTTGTGGGATAAGATAGTGCCATTTCGCTGCAGCACTTCCCAATGGTCAGCAGGAAAGCAGCACTTTGACTTTGACTTTTAAAACACTGCTCATCCACTCAGTTATTTTGGCTTCTGCAGCGAAGGAAAGCCTATAGCTATTTGTTCAGGTTTATATTGCACCTGCTCATCTTTTGAGTATAGCCCATATTATTTTATTGAATTGCTGTCTGCCCTATGTATCCATGGATTCAACTGTGCATGGTGTTTTTTTTTTAAAAAAAATCAAAACCAAAAATTTCCACAAGGTGTAAAGCTTTACTTTGTCATTTTGTACAAGGGACACAATTTCCCTCAATCATTGTACACAAGGAGACTTGAGCCTCCATGATTTTGGTATCCACGGAACAGGGGTCTTGAAACTCAACCTTAGTAGATACTAAGGTGACTTCATATATGTCAAGGTGAGGTTTGGAGACCAAAATTATGGGGTTTGATATGACCAATAAATAAGTCAAGGATCATTTCATGGAGAGGGGAAAGGGCCAGAGCCACTACAGGGGAGCCTAGTTGCTGCTATTGCCATTTTTCAACCCAGGCATTCAAAAAGGCCTCTAGCCACTCTAAAGATAGTTCCTTTTCTGATAGAAGTCGAGTATGGTATTAGCTCTTACTTTTAAAAAAGGAAGACTTGAGAAGTTGGTATGATGTCTCTCATTCACAAGGGTCCAATTTGACTTAATGGTATTTAATAACAAAATTTATGCTGTAGTCTTGACCTTAACTTAGCTAATACATTACTACTATTTTAAATAATTTCTTTAGATTCCCATGTTTTGCCAGCAAAATTCAAGATTTGTGTTGAAACATTTGGGAATCAGTGCTATAGTGGTAACTGAGGCATCCTCTTCATTGCAAGATCAATCTCCACATGTAAATAAATGTCGAATGACTCACTTTGAGCATTACCTTCTGTGGTGATAATGAGAGAGGTGGAAGCACATAAGGCCAAGATGTACTCCTACTCTTAGCAGCTTGTTCGTAGGTGATGGGGGTTGGAAATATCATCTAGAAAGGGTCAAAAGCCTCCACATAAATTCCTTCCATGGCAAGAGAAATTCCTGTTACATTCTGAAGACTGTGCTATACAAGCATTGGCTATAAATTTATGGCATTTGATGTGTTTAGAAAGAGTGTGTTCATGCTCAATTGCAATAAACAACCAGAAATTTTCATACTGACGGATATTTAGATCTTGTTAAAAATGAAAGAAGCAATTGAGGAGTTGGAGGAGAAATTGTGCAGAGAGGTGCAGTTTCTTACACGTATGCAATTTGTTGTGATGAAATTGCTTTTCGATTTTTATCCCTTGAAAAGCCCCATTTATGTGTAGATAATGCTTCTTTTCCCTTTAAAAGGGCCATCTAGGTGAAATGCCAGAGTGGGTGCTTAGTCTTATGTCACAGGGATTACACTGGCTGATTAAAGTTGACAGACCTATTTTCTCTGAAGTTAGGTGCCTGCAGGTCATGAATTGTCACTGTAGGGCCTTCCCTGCACCCCACTCTGCAAATTCCATTCTATATTTAACACATTCATAGCATTCCAATTTCTATTGTATGTGGTCAGTGCTCCAAAACTTAATCTTGGTATCTCAAGTTCCAGCTTCTGATTAAAGATGAATTATTATTATTATTATTATTATTATTATTATTATTATTTTAAAAAATACTATAATTCCTTGCAAGGAAAGATTGCTGGTATTTATGGTTGTTGGATAAGTCAGCTACATCAAAATGCATTTGATGTAATTGTGCCTCTTGTGTAAACACTCATTGCACTGAATTATGTCATTTTCACTTTGTTGTTTTAACTTCACATTTGTATTTTAAAATGAGAGGAGAGAAACAAGATGCAGCCCTTTAAATTATGTATGATCAGTAATAATAGCAAAGAATCCCTATTGTATAGATTATGTATTGGTTTATTTAAAACAGTGGTTCCCAACCTGTGGTCTGTGGACCACCAGTGGTCTGCAAGAACGAAAATATGGTCCGCGGCCTCCCCATTACTACACTGTTACCTGGAAACCACGCAACAATGAGAGCGACTGGTCTTGTGAAACCCTTTTATAGTACTGAGGCAATAGGATGTTGGGAGGGGGAGGGTGACTACCCACAAAATATTACTACTATCACATCATCTCTAGATTATTAAATATGGTTTTCTGTAGGTGAGCAAATGGCGACTACTGGATGGCATATGTTCTATATCAGAAACTAGAATGGATGTGGTCTATCCAATGCAGTTTTCTGAATCAACACCCCAAATAACCAAGCCAAATCTAAAATTGACCAAAATTGATTCATAACTCTTTTGTTACTAATGTTGGAGAGTGGTCCCTCATCAAAGTGATCCCCCATCAAGTGATCCCTGGTTTGGTGGTCCCTGAACAAAAAAAGATTGGGAATGACTGATTTAAAACATGGGTTCTTAGCAGTCGTTCAGCCCTCCAGATGTCATTGTTAGCAGTCATTTAGCCCTCCAGCTATCGTTGGACTGCAACTTCTCATGTGTTGCCAAGAAAGGAAATCATGAAAAATGCTAGGAGTTGTAATCCAGCAGATGGAAGACTTCATAGTTCCCAGCAGTTTACAAGGAACAGGCATAAGGATCTTGCATGAAAGGGCTTACAGCAGTCACTTTTACCTGGAGTAGATTGAAGCTGGTTGAGACTACTAAGAAGTCCTGTATATATTTTTGTTAGTCCCCAATTGTAGCTTATGTCATCTTTTCAAAATACCATATTTACTCAATTCTAATGCACACCTTTTTTGACTAAATTACCTTCCCAAAACTTAGGTACACATAAGATTTGTCTAATATGGTAAATACTTCTTGGGGTTTCAGAGTTTTGAAAATTGTGCATCAAACCGAGAACACAGTGAAAACGGAATAGGAAGTCACTCTTTTCCTTCCCCCCCCCCCTTCAACTTCCATGCCCCCTTAGCCCCTTTCCTCCCCCTCTTATCTTACCTCTTTTCCCATCCCCTCCTTCCCCCCTCCTCAATCCCCCTCTTCCCCTCCCCCTCTGTCTTTTAAACTCTAATGTATAGTGAACCCCCCCCCTTCCCTCTTTGTATCTACGCTGTACTTTGTATTTTGTATTATTATGAAAAAGTATTCTAATAAAAATAATTTATATATAAAAAAAGAAAATTGTGCATTAGATTTGATGGTGCATTAGACTCGAGTAAATACATTATTTCAAGCTTCATCATGTCTCGGGCATACTATAGCATAGGTGCTGAAGATTTACAGTTCAGCTTCCTTACCACCTATTTTGTTTCCTTGTGTCCTTGCACTGAGGTACATTACATTTCAGTGCAGCTTAATTTGTTGTTGTTGTTGTTGTTGTTGTTGTTGTTGTTGTGTGTTTTCATGTTATTGTTGCATTAGCCTTGAGTGATTGATTCTCAGCAACTCTGTCCGACAACTTTTGAGAAAACCATTATAGTTTGAATGCTCAGTTGTGAAACATTGCGGCTGGAAAATCCAGTTTGGTCATATTGTTCTAAATTATTTGTGTGTGGTTACGAAAAGAACTTAACTTCAGCTGGATTTATGCCCATTGTGTTTTGCGGGTTTTGCAAAAGCCACATAAACACTTGCTGGGTATTAGAATTTCTGTTTATGTGGCAGACTCTTGCTTCCATACATACTCTAGGAGGGCTTAAACATTTACTTGCTTTATAGTATTGCGCTGGAGCAGGTCTTAAGTAGTATTTGTATTGTATATCAAATTTGTTCTAAAATACTAGCTTCAGGGATACTATATATTTATGAATGAATGAAAGCTGTAATTTTAGAGTCAAGTAATATGCAGGTTTAGAGTTACTGATACTCTTTACAAGACAGAAAATGTAAAAAAAAAAAAACCTTAAAGTATTTAACATTTATAGCTCCAGTTCTTAGTATTCATATGCAGAATTAAAGCTCCACCCTATGTTTAACCAGGCTAAACTAAAGGTGCACCATATATTTAATCACACTTACCCGAGTGTGCAATTCTATGCACACTCAGGTAAGTGAGTATCAAATTACAGCCCCAAGGCATACTTTTCTGTAGTTGATATACATTTCAGTAAAAACATTACAATTCAATTTTAAATAAACATTTATTACACTGTTCTGAAAGTACTTTTAAAGCTTCAATTCAAGAAAATCAGTAAAGCTAGCACATAGGTAAATCCAGTTGATTCATTGAGGCTATTCTTGTTAAGTTTAAGACTGCCACCACAAATCTCCTCTAACTTGAAGCAAATGCTATTTGATTCTTAAACACAAAATGCAAATGCAAACTTAATAGTGCACGGAGTAGCTGTTTGGAAATTAGAAATGTAAAAAAGAAAAAAACATGTTTGTGTTGTTCTCATTTGCTTAACCAAATGTTGCAGAAAGATAGGCCTGTAATAAAAAAGTAATTGTGCTGATAGCAAAAGAAATGATCATACTTTATGGGCAATTTGCTGTTTTCTGTTTAAAGGGTATCTTTTTGATGGTTTGTTTATGTAGACTCAAAAAATATTACTCTTGAGGGGAATGTGATTTAGAGTACATCCTTGAAGCAGCTGGCTTGACTTTAAAGGAGCTGGGGGTGGCCACAGCCAACAGGGAGTTCTGGTGTGGACTGGTCCATGAGGTCATGAAGAGTCGGAAACGACTGATCGAATAAACAACAACGTTCATGCTAAATATATGAAACAACCAGATAAAACCAGAGCGATAGCAATGCAAAGTCCAATTAGCAGTGAACAAATAGAAAAACTTTCCATTGCATTTGAGTTCTTTTTATATGACTGGAAGGTTTCCCTAGCTGATTGTCCTGTGTGAGAGATTTCATGAGGATGCTACTACCACAGAGAGAGCCATGCTTTTTATAGAACAAGTTGTAACCAGTACGCAGCCTGTTATGTGTTCACTCCAGAGTAACTTCACTGTATGCAGTTAGTCTACTCCTGGGGAAGTGTGCATAGGGTATGTATCTTCTGTGCTTAAGCATTTTTGAGCAGCATTCTTGAGCTATATCTAGCATTCCGATAGCAGAACTTGTTGGATTTCTTTTTATTTTTCTTAACCTGCACACTACCCAAAATCTGTCCATAGAGCCATAGCATCCACTCATTCTACGGTTCTACCAGAAGCCATCATTGATTTTGTTTCATATATTGAGCATATAGCCAATATCAGCTAGATTTCTGGTCCTAGAAACACATGGTTCTTTCAAAATCGACTTAGTTTGGCTTTCTTTGTTCTCAGGATTGGCAAAGGCTTCCAAGGAGTCATGAAAAGATGGGGATTTAAAGGCCAGCCTGCTAGTCATGGTCAGACTAAAACACACAGGCGACCTGGAGCAATTTCCAATAGTGTAAGTACTCCAAGCTTTGTATATGTTGTTCAGTAAATCATTTACATTTTATAATAATAATAATAATAATAATAATAATAATAATAATAATTGTAATAAAAAATTATTTGTTACCTGCCTCTCCTCACGGCTATATTGCGGTGCAATATAGTTAAAACACATTAACATAAAATGCATACAACAAAATAGATATGTCAAAATACACCATTATAAAATACATACACCAAAACACGTGGTACGAAGATCAAAATGCAACAGCAATACTAAAAACACTCACGGTTCAAAGTTGACTGCTCTACTCTTACCTAGGAGCCAGTGTTGTAGTGGTTTGAGTGTTGGACTAAGACTCGAGACAGGGATGAAGTAACCTTGAGCCACTCACATCCCTCTGAACAAATCTTTCCAAGAAAAATCCATGACAGGTTCATCTTGGGGTTGCTATAAGTCAGAAATGACTTGAAGCCACACAACAGCTATTCTAAAAATGGCTGTAGTTGGATCCAGGCTCTGAATCAAAACCAAAAGTCCATAAACCAAGGACTTATTGGAACATTAAGTAATTACCTTCGCATGTAACCCCTTCTCATTTGCCTAGAAGAAGCTCCACTGGACAAAATAAAGCTTACTTTGGAACGAATCTTTATAGCTCTGCACTCAAAGTATAACTTGTATACTATGTAATTTATGTTTACCCTTGAAAATGCTCTGTATATGTGTATTTCCATTAAACATAGGCAGTCCCCAAGTTACGAACAAGATAGGTCCTGTAGGTTTGTTCTTAAGTTGAATTTGTAAGTTGGAACAGGTACATTTTTGAAATGTAATACCAGTCGTGTGTGTATATATATATAAGCTTTGGATGTCATAGGAAAGAGTTAATACCCCTGTGGTGTTTGTTTTGCTGCCTGTGCCCCTGTTCAGATGACTTCACCTCACTTTCTGTCCCTGTGATAACTGGATTTTGAAAAAAATAGCTTGTTGTGGAAACAAGGATTGGAGATAAGTCTCAGTGAAAACTTGATAACTTTTCCAGGAGTGAATTTCCCTTCTGAGGGATTTCTCTCACTTCCTGTTGTCTCATCCCTATTCTTAACTATGAGTAATTTGTAAATCAGATGTTTGTAACCCAAGGACTGCCTGTATATCTAAATATCTCTCTGTCTCCATCTTCTTCTTTTTTTGGAGATAGAAAGTTGCCAGAGTCTTCAAGGGAAAGAAAATGCCTGGGCAAATGGGCAACTGTTACAGGACAACAAAAGGACTAAAGGTGAGAATTAAGTGCATGGGATAAAGGGGACGCTGTGTTGGAATGTGTGTAATACTTGGGCCAGTTTGATAAAAGTGAAATCTGAATATAGAATTATCTTTGAGACATGTTCAATGCAACACATAGACATGAAGCTGCCTTTGATAATAGTTTTGAAGGTGCAACTAGTGCAAACATATTTGTGAGATTGCTGATCAGAATATCATCTAGAAACTATATAAATGTTTGGGTTGCTGTGAGTTTTCCAGGCTGTATGGACATGTTCCAGAAGCATTCACTCCTAATATTTTGTCCACATCTATGGCAGGCATCCTCAGAGGTTGTGAGGTCTGTTGGAAACTAGGAAAGTAGGGTTTTTATAAACCTCACTGGCCTAGTTTCAACAGACCTCACAACCTCTGAGGATGCCTGCCATAGATGTGGGCGAAACATCAGGAGAGAATGCTTTTGAAACATGTCCATACAGCCCAGAAATCTCACAGCAACTCAGTGATTCTGGCCATGAAAGCCTTTGACAACACATATATAATTCATCTTAAGAGAATAGCACTGGTTTCCACAGTCTGTTTCTGTTAACAGCCCAAGGCTCTGCTTCATAACATTGAAAACCCTAAATGACTTGATACTTGATGGAATGTCTCTCCTGTTGGGCGAGTAGGCTAATTAACAAAAGACCTTCCTCGTGTTAGCAGCAGTGTGACCCAGCACCAGAAACCAAAAGTGATAAATAGAAGAAAAACACACAGAACACAGGCCAATGTTATATCTTCCTTAGAAGACTTTTCTTTATAGAAAAATAATATGGTTGCACTATTGACAAGAACAAGGTTTCCATAACACAAATAACTTCTTTGTACTTTCTTCTTTGCTTCCATGCTAGGCTTCTTTCTCATGCAGATAAAAAGCTTCACTCTGACAGAGCCTCTTCTCACACTAAACTTACACAGAACCTTCATTCAGTAGCCTTTTGTACACAGTAGCCTTCACACTGAAACTTTACACACAAGGTCTTCAGCTAGGGGCTTCTCTCACCGAAACCTTCTCGCACCACGCCTTCTCACACCCAACCTCTCATACATTGAGGCCTTCTCACACCGAGGCCTACTAACACTGAGGTTTACCTCACACTGAGGCCTTTTCAGGCTGAAGCCTCTTTATGCTGAGGGCAACTAACTGGGGTGTACGAAGCTACAGGCACACCTGCTTATATTGAACTGTAGCATTTACTTAGTCATTGTATCCATTTAATCCTTTCAGTGCTCGACTCACATTTTTGTAATTGAAAATGCCTCGTTTTAAGGCTTTGTACGGCTTTTATATTTTTATATTGTTTGCTATTGTTTTTAACAGAATTTTATGATTGTTTTACTTGTTATAATTGTTGAGGCATTGAATTGCTGCCAAGTTGTGAACTGCTTCAAGTCGCCTCTGGGCTGAGAGGGGCGGTATATAAATATGGTAAATAAATAAATAAAGAATAGTTAATTTTTAATATTTCTGACACTTCCCTATCTGCCAAAAGAATGGTCTACTGGGGAGCCCTCCTTTTTTCCAGTCAGTGGGAGCAATAGAATCTTCAGTATTGTAATGCCTCAGTTTTGGGGTGGTCTGTGTTTAGAGGTCCTCTTGGTGGTGACATTGGCTTTTTTTGGCACTGGAACATGTGCAGGGTCTTTTAAAACTGTTTAAAACATGTCTTATTTAATACATTTTTTGTAATATTTATCAAAAATAGTTTGAATTGAATTTGGTAATTTCAATCTTTCAGGTGTGGCGAGTCAGTACAAAGTTCAATATTATATATGTACACGGCTGTGTTCCAGGTCATAAAAACTGTTTAGTAAAGGTAAGCTTGATTCTTGAATTATTTCCTAATATAACACAGACAATGAATACTTCGTAACATTATCATTATCATCAAAATCATTTATTTGTATAGTGCCGTCTATGTATATGGTACTTTACAGGGAAAAACAATACTGTTCCCTGTCTTCAGGTTTACAATCTAATTAAAAAATGACACAAAAGGAAAAGAGGATAAATGTGTGGGAAAGGGTTAAGGATATACATTTTCGGAGCACGCTGCCTGAATAAAGTTGCCATTAATGTTATTTTAAAGAAATAGAACTATTTTTTCAGCCCGATAAGAACTGTTATCTCTCTGTATATTTTAGCAAAGAAAGACCGTTGATCTTTGTAGACCAGAATTATAGTTTCATGAAGATGTTCTTAGGATTACAGTTCAAAGCACTTGTAGCTATATGTACCCGAAGGAATTGTTCAGCATATATAACAGGCAGATCTTTAATTTGCAAACTTCTACCAGGTTCATATACCACATTTAGGTCAAATTATTCAAATATTTCCAGTAGCATTCCCCAAATGTAGGGACAAGGATTATAATCTACCCAAGAACCTCCATACATATTAACCACAATTTTCTTTGTTGTAATCGTTGTGCCTTACCCAAATGGGTTTTGCACCTGTGCAGAATCTTCCTTAGAGCTAAAAGATTTTTGGTGAGAGTTATATTTTCATCTCTTAGTGCTCAAGCCCCATACTACCAAGAACTTTACACAATTTATTATGATCCACACAGTCAAAGACTTTAGAATAATCAATAAAACAGAAATAGATGTTTTTTCTGAAACTCCCTGCTTTCCTCCATTATCCAGCAGATATTGGCAATTTGGTCTCTCGCTCCTCTGCCTTTTCTAAACCCAGCTTGTACATCTGGCAATTTTCACTCATAATAAATTGTGGGAAGTTCTTGGTAGTATGGGGATCCCAAGTCACCTTGTCTGTCTCCTGAGTAATCTGTATAACAACCAAGTAGCAGCAGTAAGAACAGATCACAGAACAACAGACTGGTTCAAGATTGGGAAAGGGGTATGGCAGGGCTGTATATACTCACCCGACCTATTCAACTTGTATGCAGAACACATCACGCAATGTGTGGTATTTGATGAACCCAAGGCTGGAGTTAAAATTGCTGGAATAAAGATTAACAACCTTGGATATGCAGATGATACTTTGATGGCTGAAAGCGAGGAGGAGCTGAGGAGCCTTCTAACCAATGTGAAAGAAGAAAGTGCAAAATCTGGGTTGTAGTTAAACATAAAAAACCAAGATGATGGCAACTAGACTGATTGATAACTGGCAAATAGAGGGAGAAAACATTGAGGCAGTGACAGACTTTATGTTTCTAGGCACGAAGATTATTGCAGATGCAGAAAGCAGAAAACTTATTGGGAGGAGAGCAATGTCTAATCTCGATACAATAGTTAAGAGTAGAGACATCACACTGGCAACAAAGATCCACATAGTTAAATCAATTGTATTCCCTGTAGTAGAGCAGGACCATAAGGAAGATCGAGCAAAGGAAGATAGATGCTTTTGAACTGTGGTGTTGGAGGAAAATTTTGAGAGTTCCTTTGACCCCAAGAAGATTAAACCAGTCAATACTCCAGGAAATAAAGCCCGAGTGCTCATTGGAGGGAAGGATATTAGAGGCAAAGATGAAGTATTTTGGCCACATAATGAGAAGACAAGAAAGCTTGGAGAAAATGATGCTTGGGAAAATGGAAGGAAAAAGGAAGAGGGACCGACCAAGGGCAAGATGGATGGATGTTATCTTTGAAGTGACTGGCTTGATCTTGAAGGAGCTGGTGGTGGCCATGGTTGACAGGGAGCTCTGGTGTGGGCTGATCCATGCTGTCATGAAGAGTCGGAAACAACTTAGCAAATAAACAACAAAAAGTGGTCAAGCCCAGTCAAAACATCTGCTCAGTTCGACTTCAAGCTGCATAGTAATATTATACATAGCACTTTCTCTCATTTCTCCTTTGGGAAGTTGTGGTGAAACTTTGGTCTAATTTTTATATGTCACAGGAAGCTACATTTTCACAGGAAGTCTGGCTTATTCATATAAACAACATGTTGAGGCAAGTCGCTCTGAGCAGTGGGATGGTTTAAAATGAGTGCTGTGGTTTATCATGCTGCGTCCTCCTAGCAGGGAGATCTCTCTAGGTTCATTTCCTTCCCACAGACCCAGAAAAATCACTATCAGACAAAATGGGGGTTACACTATGTAACACAATTTTTGTTCCTGGGTTATAAATGTTATTTCTCATTTGGTTCTATCATAAAAACATGGAATACTTTATTAATCTGCAAAGATTTTGTTTTTTCAGACATCCAGCTGCACATTTTGTTATAGTTTTTAAGTAAATGTCTCATAGAGTCTCAACCAATTCAACAGTTTGTGGTAGCCACAAAAATGAAGTTTCTGGAATATAACAACTGCTTTCATAGTACAATTAAACAGGAAATAACACTTTCAAACCAGGAACAGAAAAAAAATCAAATTTTGTTACATGGTGTTATGTTGTGGAGGGCAGACTCATCCACTTGCTATGGGTGGGAGTCAGAAGTAGTCTTCAAGTGTCCTGTTGTTTCTTGAGTGAAAGGAGGCCAAAAAGACTTGCCCCTTGCTGTTATAATGATCAGGGCAACTATTATGATGAAGTATTGATATGTGTACAAGGCAGGAATTTCCATCAAGTTTGTTTTCTTTGTATCATAGATAGCAAAGGACACACAAAGATATTTCTTAGGTTTAGCCCTCGCTTTTTCGTATTCTCTCTACCAAGCTGTCACTTTCAATTAGATTACCTGCTGTTTCCAGTCCTGCTTTGTTCTAGAAGGTCCCTGGTAGGGAAATTGGACCACAAAGTTTCAAGAGTCCTTGATACATCCCTGCTTCAGTCAGCAAAACTACAAACACAGGAAACAGAAAACAGCTGAGCCAACATGTTTTGTTGAGCAGCTAGTCAAATATGGCTGGATGAAAAGAATTGAACAAGACCTTTTTGAAGGAAGCTGTCATAGGCATTTCTTTCATTTCTGTAAATATCAATGCTAGCTTGTTATGATATCTGTTTCAGTGCTATCGGATATACCCTGTGGATTATAACGTTACATTTTTCTCACATTTTCCACATTGGTGGTTTCAATCTGAGTCCCGTGGTGCCATGTGTAGGCTGTCTGCAAAGCAAGAGAGAGTGTAGTCATCTGCCTTTGCTGTATCAATCAGGCCCTTCTGCGTAAAAACCACAACTGTATAATTTAGTTATCTTTTTAGTGCCTACCTGTTGTCATTTCTATACAGATAAGTCCAAATTGCTGAAGTTCTACATGCAGTAGGGGATTGTTTTTTTCACATCCTACAACATGCATAATCTACACGCAAGAGTAGTGTGGAGTGAGCTTTGTTAAAGTTATTCAGTGGTTTGGATTCCAATGGTAAAGTCTTTTTCTACGAAAGGAAGGTAAACTTTGGACCCAGTCCACTGTAATACTAACTATTGGGACACAGGCTTATCTTCCCAAGTTATGCATCCTTTCTTTCAACTGTGTATATTCTACTGCAGTTGTTGTGGGTATGATTTGCATCTTCTTGTGTTCTTACCTTTTGCATCTCCTAAATCAGTGGTTCCTAACCTGTGGTCTGTGGACCACCAGTGGTCCCCAAGAACTAAAATATAGTCCGCAGCCTCACAGTTACTACACCGTTGCAACGAGTGACTGGTCTCATGAAACCCTCTTATAGTGCCGAGGCTTATTAAATATAGTTTTCTGTGGGCGAGCAGATTGCAACTACTGGGTAGCATATGTTCTGTATCAGAAACTAGAGCTGATGTGGTCTATCCAATGCAATTTTCAGAATCAGCACCCCAAATAGCCAAACTGAATCTAAAGTTGACCAAAAACTGATTCGTAACCCTTTTGGTACTAATGTTGAAGAGTGATCCCTGGTCAAAAAAAGATTGGGAACCACTGTCTTAAATTATTTATCTTAACATGAGCTGTTATCAATTTCAGCCTATTTCTTCCAATACTTCATCCCACAAATGATTCTTAAGAACTGTGTGAAAGACATAGTAAAAAAAAAAAAACAACCATAAGGGTGCCACAAGACTTTTATCCTTCCATTCACCCCTCCTCTTTTCCCCCCAAGTTCCAGCATTCATTTATAGTAAACTAGCCATCCCCTGCCACGCATTGTTGTGGCCAAATGGGGGTTCTGTGTGGGAGGTTTGGTCCAATTCTATCGTTGGTGGGGTTCAGAATGCTCTTTGACTGTAGGTGAACTATAATTCCAGCAACTACAACTCCCAAATGTCAAGATTCTATTTTCCCCAAACTCCACCAGTGTTCACATTTGGGCATATGGAGTATTCTTGTAGAGTTTGGTCCACATCCATCATTGTTTGAGTTGACAGTCATCTTTAGATATAGGTGAACTACAACTCCAAAACCAAAGGACACTGCTCACCAAACTCTTCCAGTATTTTCTGTTGGTCATGGGAGAAATGTGTGCCAAGTTTGGTTCAATTCCATCGTTGGTGAGGTTCAGAATGTTCTTTGATTTTAGGTGAGCTATAAATCCCAGCAACTACAACTCCCAAATGACAAAATCAAATTTTTTGAGCGAAGGACATACATTGGGTTGTTAGGTGTCTTGTGTCCAAATTTGGTGTCAATCCGTCCAGTGGTTTTTGAGTTCTGTTAATCCCGCAAACGAACATTACATTTTTATTTATATAGATGTCTATTAGTCCATTTACAATAAAATAGCATCCCTTTGAGAAAACAAGTGGGTGATTTTTGTATTGTAGATTGTCTGTCCTAAAAGTACCAACATTATCACAGAATCCATCATCTTAGCCACTATAATTCCATTGTATAACTATTTGAATTGACCAGCTTCCCCTAACTAAAATACTCCAAAATCATTAGAGCGCATAGGACGCTCATATAGATAACCAACTCTGCATTGAGACAGGTTTTTCCTTTAGCTACATATTGGCAGTACCTCTCATAAGTTCATCTATTTAGAAAAATGTTTTGAGATCTTAGGTTAGCTATACAGTTGGACCTCTAAATCCTCAAATTTAACCAGCCATGGATCCTGACACCCTATATTATTTTATTCCTCCAACAGGAAGGTGGTCACTGAAGCATTGATTTTGCTACCATTTAGTAATATATGAAGGGACCACTGTGTATACCAGATTTCTTATATATAATCCGTTAAAACGTGATGATATTCACTGTTCTCAAGTGGCACAAAAATATAAAGGAGAAAAAAAGACGAAAGTTTTAGTGCTTTTGAATAAAAATGTTTCTAAAATATTCTGGAATGCTCTGCTTGCTCTGAATGATTGCATTGTCCACAAGGGACAACCACACTAGGGGCACCATGCAAGATGTTCCACTGCACAGCAGGAGCTTCTGCTGCACATTGGGACCATTGCACACTGCATTCACTTGCCTATTGCTCCCAATGGCATAGTTAACATCTCTCCTTCCAAGAACAAAAGCATTCTGCAACAGCACAATTTTGCTTTATGCTTTTTGTAACTTGCTTTGTGGTGTAACTTCCTAATAGGATGCCAGCCTATATTTTTAATTGGGAGGTTTTTCCAATGCAGAATAAGGAAAAGGTTGTGCTATCTTCAGATCTTTCTCGTTAGTTCAAAAAGAAGTATGGTACTCTTTTCATCCCATTTCTTAACTGTCATCCTCAAGGATGAATTCCAGTCTCACATACCCTGCTCAGAGGCACTGCATTTATGAACCAAAATGTCTTAATAGGATGTCTATAGCATAAACAGAAAGTAGGACAACCTAAGCCTTTAGTTAAATCCAGCATAGCTCTTTACATGTTTGGTTCTTAGAAAGTGAATCCTATTTCTGAGCCCCAACCACCATAGTCAGTGGTGAGAGTTGATATTTATTGATACGAGTTGCAAGCCACAAATCTGGCATGTGACACATTCCTCCCTTTGTCGCAAGTTATGTTATTTGAAATTTTACATAGTAAAATTCCCAAGGGCTTGATATTTGTCTCCAGTAAAAAAGTTGATTTATGTACCCACTTTTGGGTCAGTTATCCATATTATTTAATGTGTCCTTATATAGTAAATGGAGCCCCTGGTGGCACAGTGGGTTAAACCGCTGAGCTGCTGAACTTGCTGGCCAAAAAGTAGGCGATTTGAATTGGGGGAGTGGGGTAAGCCCCCCCCTGTTAGCCCCAGCTTCTGCCAACAAAGCAGTTTGAAAACATGCAAATGTGAATATATCAATAGGAACTACTTCTGTGGGAAGGTAACAGCGCTCCATGCAGTCATGCTGGCCACATAGCCTTGGAGGCGTCTATGGACAGCGCTGGCTCTTTGGCCTAGAAATAGAGATGAGCACCAGCCCCAGAGTCACACACGACCAGACTTAATGTCAGGGGAAACCTTTACCTTTACCTTTAACTTTACAAACCTAAAAAAATTAGGACAGATTTTTCCAAACATTTCATGTTAGTGACACACTTGTTGGACATGCGTCATTTTGAGACACAGTGATTAAGTTTTCCAAGCAAACCAGACGTTAAAACCAAACCTATCATAAGTTGTGATAACAAAATGTATGAGGACGCAGTGCATTTTATGAAAACCTTTCATTTATATATTTTTAAAATGAATGATTTGTAGGATAACATACATTTCCAAGATACGTTTGTGTAATACACCTACACAGTGCAACCGACACAACAGTGTGTCATTACACACGGTTTGGAAAGCTCTGATTTACTTCTCTGGATCAGAAAGTTTTATAGGTTTTTCTTTTGTTAAGACGTTTTACTCAGTTTAGCCCAAATTAATTCGTTGTGAAAGTGTAACATACGTTGCCGCTATCTTGTGTGCATAAAAAAGCACAGCGGCCCTCTTCATTGGTTGCTTGGCAACCATTAAGCCATTGCACACCTTGTTAGATGTACATTTTATAGAAAACATGCTTCCCAGTAGGTGTGGAATGGGGTAAATGAGTGGTATTATGGTATTAAGGTATAATCCTAATGACAAAGTCCCTCCTAAGTGAATACTGATGTCTTTCTAATTTAATCAGACATACAGCATTTCATGTCGTGTTTTCACTTAAGCAGGAAAGTTAATCCAAAAGCATGTTTTACTTAATACACAATTGCATTCGTTTTTCTAAAAAAAGGCATCTGAATGAGAGACCCTCAAATTCTGCACAGGAGTAGTTTTAAAGGTATTTCCAAAAAGTAATACCATTTTAATAACATTGTTTGTATTTTTTTATTTTACTTCTACTTTTGATTCCTATCCCAGACTCAGCAAAGCGAAAATAATATTCAGTGTGTCCTCTTGTGTCTGCCCTATGGTTTGTTCTTTAGTGGTCATTATCACCGAGGACTGTAACTTCTCATTTATTTCTGGATTCATAGGAATTCCACCTGAGCCCATCATACAGGAAATAAGCTTTACAAATGCTTCATTATTGTGGAGTGTGATGCCGCAGGCTATTTGAATCTAATTGGACAGGAAGCCGTGGTGCACATGATGTTGGATTTCTTCAGAACGCAATCGGGCCATAACCTTTTTCTTTCCTTTTCAAATTCCGGAATCCAGTGTAGTTAAACAATGAATCTCTGCTCCCACATTGTTGTTAAATTAACATAAGCAGCAGGATTGGGAAATGATGGGTCCGGAAAGTACATGAAAGTCATCTGGGAGAATATCTTCTCTCCAGCAGGCTGTGCTTGTACCCAGTAACCATTGTCAGAGGAAGAATGGAGAACAATGAAGTCCTGCAGAAATGTATTCAGTGCATGACCCCCATAGCCTTCTGATTATCCAAAACATTCCTACCGAAGCAAAAAAAATCCCTCTCCTGCACTCTTTGTTCCTGCAATGTGAGTGTTTTGTAGCTTGCTACCGATAGTATAAAAGTACTGACACAACCCAGAGCGAACTTCAAAGTGGGTTGTAGCATCAGCTTTTCCTGAGAATCCAGCTTGCTACATGCTCAAGAAATTTTAGCTGATTCTGTTCTGCCCGTAGTTGTTCTGACTTGAATGCTGTGCTTGCTGACAATAGCACAAAGTCTTTATATGGGTTTGTTTAGGTGTCCACAGTGCATTAATTTGCCCTTTTTTGGTAAGCTCATTTTCAAAGCATATGAGGATCCATGATACAAACTCAAAGGCAACACTGGGATATGCTGGAGCTGTGATTTAAACAGTTCGGTCACTATAGGTATCATATATTGACATCTATGATTTGATTATGTGTTGGAGAATATTCTGTATAAAAAGTAGCTTCTCGGTGGGAAGCTGTTTTGTACATGTGTTTGGTTCTGTTGTCAACCTTAACCTGGTCATCAGTACTGCAGTGCAGAAGCTGGGCAAAATGAGCCACTTCTGGCCTGCAGTTTGCTCATGGAGTGATACTGTGTCACCAGTTCTTTCAATTTTTTTTCAACAAAAGTCAGCAGGTACAATTGTAAAAAAAAAAAACCCCGATAAAGATTTATTATATAACTAGCCGTCCCCTGCCACGCATTGCTGTGGCCCAGTCAGGTGATCTGGGAAATAAAGTAAAGAGAAAATGTTGATTTCTAGTATATGTAATTTCTTTCTGCTTGTGGGTAAACAGTATTTCTTGCTGTTTCTTTGTCAGTGTCGATGTGGAGATTGTCTGGTTTGCCTACTCTGGAACATTCAACATATAATTGTCCTTCTTTAGGGGTCCCTTTCAAATCTATGATACTATATCTCTGTGTGTGTGAATCATATATATCTATCATAGGAAGACGGTAAATGGAACATAGGAATGGCACAAGGATTATGAGAACAGATCTGATTTCAACTGAGGCGTTATGTTATGTCTGTTTTGTTGATCTGTCTTGTTGATTGTTAACTGTTGTGGATTGATGCTGTTGATCCTGTTTGTTGCATTGTTATGTTTTAATTGCACTGACACTGTTTGATAATTGTACCATGTAAACCGCATTGAGTCGCCTGTTAAGGGCTGAAAAATGCGGTATAGAAATAAAGCAAATAAATAATAATAAATATCTCTATCTATGGCTGGATGGCTCTTTGTCAGGAGGGCTTTGATTACGTTTTCTTGCCCTGGTGAAGGGAGTTGGACTGGATGGCCTTAAGTATTTTCTGTTGGTCATGGGGGTTCTGTGTGGGAAATTTGGCCCAATTCTGTCGTTCGTGGATTTCAGAATGCTCTTTGATTGTTAATGAACTATAAATCTAAGTAATTACAACTCCCAAATGTCAAGGTCTATTTCCCCCAAACTCCATCTGTGTTCATATTTGGGCATTTTGAGTATCTGTGCCAAGTTTGGTCCAGATCCATCATTGTTTGAGTCCACAGCGCTCTCTGGATGTAGGCAAACTACAACTTCCAACTCAAAGTCAATGCCCACCAAACCCAGTATTTTCTGTTGGTCATGGGAGTTCTGTGTGCCACGTTCGGTTCAATTCCATCATTGGTGGAGTTCAGAATGCTCTTTGATTGTAGGTGAACTATAAATCCCAGCAACTACAACTCCCAAATGACAAAATCACCCCCCCCCCCAACCCCACAAGTATTCAAATTTGGATGTATTGGGTATTTGTGCCCAATTTGGTCCAGTGAATGAAAATACATCCTGCATATCAGATGTTTACATGAAAATTCATAGCAGTAACATAGTTACAGTTATGAAGTAGCAATGAAATAATTTTACAGTTGGGGGTCACCACCACATGAGGAACTGTATTAAGGGGTCGCAGCATTAGGAAGGTTGACAAACACTGGGTTAAACCCATGTCCTGACTGTCTTGCTAACCTGAAATTCAGTAGTACAAATCCACGAGACAGGGTGAGCTCCCATCTGTCAGTCCAGCTTCCCATGCAGGGACATGAGAGAAACCTCCCACAGGATGGTAAACATCTGGATGGTCCCTGGGCAACATGCCTGCCGATGGCCAATTCTCTCACACCAGAAGCGACTTGCAGTTCTTCAAGTCGCTTCTAACACAATTTTTTAATTGGGGACATTGTGAGGTTGAGTGGGTAGAAAGGTGTTCATAAACACAGCTTCACATGCCACAGTTAGGTCTGAGTTGCAGGCCTGGCTGAGAATGACTGACTTTTCGCTCCCATGGTCTTATTTATGCAAAGAAGAAGCCGAGATAACCCTGAAACAGTCCTATTTGAGAGTTTCTTCAAATTGTGAAGATTGTACTTGAGATTTAGTGTTTTAATCAATTTTATCCTCTGGCTAGACAATGCTCAGGTGTGCAACAAGTGTAAATAATAAATCAATGCACAAGTGATTTTAAATCTTTTACTTTTCCTTCATTGATTCAATTATTCACTTATAGAACATTCACTTATGGAACAAAGCAAAGCAAAATGATTCAGGCGCCACTTACCTGAGAGAGTGCCTATTCTGGAAATATTTTTGTGCTTCACGTTCTTTGCCTCCCCATCCCTCTCCTCCCATCAAACTCTGTCACTTTTGTGTTCTAGGTCAGTGATTCATCTTTACCGGCTTACCGAGAAGACTGTAAGGACTTCCCATTCCCAACATTTTTTGCTGATGGCGAAGAGGAGGTGCCTGATGAACTGTATGATGAGGAAGTTTTCCAGTTCAGCGAGCCCTCCATTGCATTCAGTTAGCTACTGACGTCCTGAAAATTTCCCATCATGAATGTCAACTTGAAGCCACAAAACAGGAAATTGCCGGAGAAGTGGGCTCTTACTGTCATCAACTTGCCCAAAAATCCTTAAGAGAGGCTGTGATTTTCTGAGGGATTTTCTCCAAAACCACAAATTCCAAAATGTATAAATTTGCTGTAAAACTGTAGAGGCTGTAGAATGATGAACCATAACCTTTTAACTTTTTTAAATGGCAGAACCTTTCAAACTAAAAATGTTATTGTATCTGTAACAGTCAAACTGCTGCTTCAATCAAACTATGACACTTCTGTTTGTTCACTTCTAAAAAAATGAATATTTCCAATTATTGACTTAATAAAAAGCTATTATTAAACGGTGTGTATTTTATCATCTTAAAAGGCAGAAATATCCAGCACTTTGAAGGGTGTGTGTGTGTGGAAGCTTGTCGCTGTTCAGTGGCATTGCAATGTAGCTCTGGAATTTGATCTCCCCTGAACTCACATCCAAAAAAAACATGCTATGATTTCAAGTTCTGTTCAACATAAATTAGAACTGATAAAAAACTGAAATTTTATCAAAATTGTCAAAATGCACTGCAATTAAAGAAGAAAGTTTATCAGACATGCCTCTCCAATGTTATTCCTTTTCATTTTACTGAGTCATCAGCAAATTCACATGTGAATAACTCTCAGTAAGCTGGATGCAATTGCAGAATTAATATCAGATTCTTTCCTCTGGGAAGTTAACAGGAAATGTATTGCATGGGTCCCATTTTAATGCTTTGGATCAGCTTTCAAATGAAATGAATGAAACTTTATTTATAGACCCTCCTATCTCGCCGAAGGAACTCTGGGCCGCTCATAACAAAATATACAATAGCAAATATTCAGTGCCAACAATAATACATAAATCAAGAAGCGAACCAAGAACACCTCAGTAAATTATAAACCAACATAAATGAACAATGTAAAAATGAGTACACATAATTACTAACATGTTAAATCCTTAAAATACCATTTAAAATTAGGCTAAAATTAGGCTAAAATTGTTGGGGGGGAGATTGGAAAACAACACGTTAATAGATGGATGCTAGCTGCTAAGTAAGGTGCAAACAGATGTACTTAATCCTCTTCATAAGCTACATTTCATAAATGTGTTTTAAATACAATACAAAACTTTATTACGGTCACTGACCAGCACAAAGCAGGGCACAAGCTGTTTTAAATAGCTTTTTGAAGGAGAGGATGGAGGAGGCCATTTTTAACTCTTAAGGGAGGGAGTTCCAGAGGTGGAGAGCAATTACAAAGAAGGCCCTCTCTCATTCCCACCAACCGCACTTGAGAGGGGGGTGGAACCGAGAGGAGGGCCTCCTCCTCTGACCACAGCGCTTGTGTTGATTTATATATATGAAGATGTGGCGTTTGGTTTTATAAATATATATATAATATATATATGGAGATGTGGTCTTTGGGTTTGTAAAAAAACAAAAACAAATCAGAATAAGCAATTTGAATATGAAGGAAAAAGCTTTGTGATTCTTATTCTGAGACAGCCGGATCACAGGACTTACGGCTTTGTTTATAGGACAGGTATGAATCCTATCTTATGGGGATGTTACTGACACATCCCATGAACATCACTGGGGATTCTGAAAACATCCTTAAGATGTGGAGATAGTTTTTAAAAACCTTCAAAGCACATTGTCATGGAGGGTAGATGCCGAGTGTTTACAAATCTGGAAGCTAGACTTAGATTTGTAAGCATTCTATATTCTTATTTATGACAGTGGCCCTATTGCCACAATGCCCTTCCAACTTACTGCAACAGCCAACAAAACACACCATGCAAGGGAGCTCTGTTCTGCCATTAACCTTCAGGAATATAACTCCCAGGTTCTAGCATATCCACTGGGAATTGCCATCCACAAAATTAGTGCTACCCGAGGAATCAATAAACTGGAAAGGAACCCTAGGGCTTCGCTTCTGTAAAGAAGAGCACTCATGAAATGCTGCTTCTGTTTCTCAAAGGTTGCTTCACTTATTCACTTGTTCTTCTTTACCTTTTAATTCAGTGGTTCCCAACCTGTGGTCCATGGACCACCAGTGGTCCACAAAAACTAAAATATGGTCCGCGGCCTCACCATTACACCATTGTAATGAGAGCGGCGGGTCTCGCAAAACCCTCTTATAGTGCCCAGGCTTATGGTTTTCTGTGGGCAAGCAGATGGCGACTACTGGATGGCATGAGTTCTGTATCAGAAACTAGAGCTGATGTGGTCTATCCAATGCAGTTTTCAGAATCAGCACCCCAAATAACCAAACCAAATCTAATGTTGACCAAAAACTGATTTGTAACCTTTTGGTGCTAATGTTGGAGAGTGGACCTAGTCAAAAAAAGGTTGGGAAATATTGTTTAATGAAATGAGGCACATTTCTCTTCTGAAACAACTCCTTGCGAGCATAACGTTCAAATTATTCAAACAGCCTTTCTTGGTTCAAGAAACATCTTTGTACGCATGAAAGGAAGCCACCTGACAGCTTCCTTGATCACTTTTGATACAGCGGATCTGACAATCAACAAGGGAAGCCACTTTCTTTAATGGAGCACTAGGTTTAGAATTGACTGTAAAGGCAAGCTCACAGAAGAAGTTGCCTGAAACTCTGTAGAATCACATACGCCATCCTACAAATCCAAGGATCCCCTTTGTCTCAACAAGTGAATCAGGACGGTAGTAAATACATTCTAATGTCTTCCGAATTTGATGAACATGTATGCAGGTTTTCCTACATTCTCAGGCACTAAGACAAACTTGGGAGCTATTAAGTCCATTTTCTCCTTTCCTAGTTCCCCTAGGAACAAGAATGATAATTCATGGGAATTATTTTGGGAAAAACATTTCCATTATTTTTTTTCAAAATAATGGTAATTATTTTGGGGAAAAAAAATCCAAGTTACCCTGTTTACAGCTCAATGGCAGTTCTAGTTTTTCCTCCAATTAATCCCCTGCCCCCCCCCCCAAAAAAAAGCATTTACAAGAGAAATAATCATTCTCCATCACAGCTCATCTCTTAACACCAAATCCTTCACGTTGATAAATGTTCTGTCTGATTTGATCTGGATGAATATCGGCTCTCTTGACTGAATATAATGTTTATTGGCCACACATCAATTCTTATCAAAGCTAATACTTTTAATATGAATCCTTCATTAATCATGTCACATGAGATGCTTTATCTTGTTAAAAATAATTGCTTACTTATAGGCATAATGGGATTTTAATATAAAAATAATTCCATTTAAAATCTCACATATTAAATTTAAATGAAGTTTTGAAACTGTATACCTACCCCATTAATCTAGAGTTAAGAAGCCACCATATTATTTGAACTCATAGTTCTATTCATTCTAATTTACTAAGCACTTTGTTACCATGTCACATAATTGTGAGCCCCCACACAAACACAAACACATTTGCTTAGCTTTTCAGATTCCTACCAGTAATGTGCTAATTCTAGATAATTCCTGTGGGGAACTATTTTTATTGTTTTCCAGACAGCAATGAAATTAGACCCAAAACTTTAGTAATCATGGAATTTTTTCTAATTGCTTACTCACCGAGTGAGAATTTTTTCGGTTTTCTTTTTCCCCATTTTGAGAACAGAAGTTCCAGCAGATTGGAGGGGGACAACATTTATCCTCCTCCAATCTTAAAGATTATTCTTGTTTTCTCACTTGGTTCCATTATCCGTCCCCTATTGGTCTAATTGTTTAGTCTCCATCAAGCGCCGGCATATCCATAAAAAGCTGCCATGTTATTTCAGCGAACACCTCTATTTCCACGATAGCTTAGAACAAGCATGTGTTGTTCACATTTCCAGACAAGAAAGAAATTATCAAAGTTGTAAAGAGTCCTGTTTGATTCCTTGGTGGCAATCCTCAGATTTACAATGCTGGTTGCAAATAAACTTGTGCCTCCCAGGCTTTGAACTGGATGCACCAAATAAGCTCAATGGAGTTGATGCCTTATCCTGGCAAAGACTTGCACACAGTCTTTTTTTTTATTATTTTTATAAATTTTTATTCAAAAAGAAGATTTTACAATGCAGATAAAAGTACTGGGGGTTGGGGGGGGGGTAGTCTAGGGTGGAGACGAGGGGGTAGGGGGTAGGTCAAAGGTGTGAGGTGTGGGGGAAGGGCAAGGGGGAAGGGCAAGGGAGGGCAGGTACGGGTGCAGAGGGGGGGGAGAGATTAAAATGTTGACTTCCCAAGCTCCTTCCGATCCCTGGGTTTTCCATCTTCCCTCTTCATTTTTTTCTTTGTCTCCGAAGTCTCTTCTTAGTTGGTCATTATTTATACTTTGGACAAATCTATCATCAGTGGAATATTCTTTTCTTTAAAGTAATCCTTCAGTCCTGACCAATTCGTCTTATTTTTTGTGTTTTCTAGTCTCTGGGATAGCGAGTCCATTTGAACTATCTCTAGCACTTTGGTCATCCAAGTTTCTGTTTCAGGAATTTCCTCGGATTTCCAGGTTTTTGCCAGCAAAATTCTCGCGGCTGTACTAAGTAGGAATAGTATTCTCTCTTGGTTTTTATTGAAATCTGAATTTATTATGCCTAATAGATAGATGTCTGGGGATCTAGGAAATTTTTTCTTTAGTATTTTTTTTGTAATCCTATGAATCTCCTTCCAATATTTTTTGACCTTTTTGCATTCCCACCAGACATGGAAGAAAGTTCCTTTTTCTTTCCTACATTTCCAGCAGGTGTTTGAAATTCCTTTATTAAATTTTGCCAATTTTTCGGGAGTGTAGTACCATCGGTAGTACATCTTATACCAATTTTCCTTTATATCACTTGCTACCATAGATTTTATTTTATTATTCCATATGTTTTCCCATTGGCTCATTAGTATATTATGGCCTAAATCCTTTGCCCATTGGATTTGGCAATTTTTTACTTGTTTGTCTTCCGTTGACCATTTTAGCAGTTCTTGATAAAGTATTTTTATTAATTTCTTCTCTTTTTCTAGTATTAATTCCCATGTTCCCTTCCCTTGATTAAAGCCAATTTTCTCATCTTCTTTAAAACTTTGTTTTATTTGAAAATACTGTAACCATGTAATTTTTTCGTTTATTATTTTGAGTTCTTCTAGGGATTTTAAATTTGGTTGCTGTCTTGTTGTTTCTTTTAATATTTGGTGGTAAGTTAACCAATGTTTACTACCCAGTTCCCTCCTATGTCTCGCTTCAATCGGTGATATCCATTTTGGAGTTTTACTATACCATCTAGTTTTGTACTTCTCCCAGGTCTTAATCAGTGCGGCCCTAATAAAGTGATTATTAAAATTCTTCTCAATTTTTCTTTTATTATACCATAAATAGCCATGCCAACCTGATCTCAGGTCATGGCCTTCAATCGTTAGTAGGTCCTCGTTTCTTAAGGTTGCCCATTCTTTTACCGCAACAAGGTTGCAAGCCTCGTAATATAATTTTAGATTAGGGAGCCCTAGACCTCCTCTTTTCTTTTCGTCTGTTAGGATTTTAAAACTAATCCTAGCTTTTTTGTTTTTCCATATGAACTTTAAAATTTCTGTATTCCATTTTTTAAATAGATGTTCATTCCTTAGAATCGGGAGTGTTTGGAAGAGGAATAGAAGGCGGGGTAAAATTGACATTTTGATTATAGCAATTCTTCCCAAAAGTGAGAAATTTTGATATTTCCATCTGTCTAAGTCCTGTTGTATTTTTTTCCATAGTGGAATATAATTGTGTTTTATTAGGTTGATGTTGCTTTGTGATAGGTATATCCCTAGGTATTTTATCTTATTTTCGATTTTTATTCCTGATATTTCTTGGAGTGTTTCTTTCGATTTTTTGTCTATGTTTTTTACTAATATCTTTGTTTTTTGTTTATTCAGTTTGAAACCTGCTAGTCTCCCATAGGTATCAATTTTTTGTAGCCAATCATTTATAGTCTTTATGGGGTCCTCTACTATGCAAACCACGTCGTCCGCATATGCTCTTAGTTTATAATGTTTCTTTAGCACCTGCATACCCTTTAGTTTCTGGTCCGAATTTATGTCTCTGATTAGTGTGTCTATTACTAAAATAAAGAGAAGGGGGGAAAGTGGACATCCCTGTCTTGTTCCTTGTGTAATATTAATTTGGGGATCTGTCTCTTGGCCGTTTATTATTAATTTGGCGCTTTGTGTGCTATATATGGCGTTTACTGCATTTTGGAATTTATAGCCGATATCAATTTCTTGTAATAATAATTTGAGATATGCCCAATTAACTTTATCAAACGCCTTTTCTGCGTCGATAAATAACAATGCTACCTGCTTTTCGTTGTGCTTTTCATAGTACTCTAATGTATTTATTAAGATTCTCGTGTTATCTTTAATTTGCCTTTGTGGCAGAAAGCCTGCCTGTTCTTCTGCTGCCCAGTCCTTCAAAAAATTTTTTAACCTGTTCGCCATTATTAGTGCAAATATTTTATAGTCGGTGTTTAATAGCGATATTGGGCGATAGTTTTTTATGTCCTCTGGGTCGGTGCCCTCTTTTTGTATCAAAGTTATGTTCGCTTTTTGCCATGTATTGGGAAATGTTTTATGATCAAGTATGTTATTTATTACTTTTTGGAGTAAGGGGGTTAATTCATTCCTAAATATTTTGTAGAACGTTGCGGTGAAACCGTCTGGTCCCGGGGCTTTATTTTTCTTTAACTTAGAGATTGCTGTATCTAATTCCGACATTGTTACCGGATCATTTAATAATGCTCTTTGTTGTTCTGTAAGTTTTGTTAGTTTTAAATTTCCTAGGTACTTTGTGATTTGTTCTTCCTGCGTGTTCGTCTTTTGATATAAGTTGTTGTAAAAATTGGCGAATTGCCCTATGATGCTCTTTTCTTCTGTGTATATTTTATCACCGACTTTGATCCTAGAGATAAACTGCCTATGTTTTTTCTTTTTGAGTTTATTTGCAAGCCATTTTCCGGCTTTGTTAGCATTTTGGAAGAAGTTGACTTTTGCATATTTCATTTGTTTTTCTATTTTATCTAATTGTAATAACTCTAGTTGCTTTTTCAGGGTTTCTATTCGTAATTTAGCCGACTTATTTTTTGGGTTTCTTTTTAGAGAGTTTTCCTCTTCTTGTAATGCCTCTGTTATTTTTTTTAATTCTTTATTCCAATTTTTCTTATTTATTGCCTCCTGCTGAATAAAATAACCCCTCATGACTGCTTTCATAGCATCCCATTGTATCTCTTTTGATGTTTCTACTCCACTATTTATCTTTAGATATTCCTGTAAAAGTTTTTTATTATTTTCAACGTCTTCTTCTCTCCGCAGCAGATTGTCCTTTAGGCACCACCTGTATTTAGTATTACTTCCTTTTATTGTTAATTCAATTGCGCAATGGTCTGAGAATATTCTAGTTATGATATTTATTTTACTTGTTCTTACTAATATTGATTTAGTGGTCCAAATCATGTCTATTCTAGACCATGACTTGTGCCTTCCAGAAAAGTACGTGTAATCTCTGAGGTTTCCTTTATGATGTCGCCACGTATCTTCTAAGTGGAGTTTTTCTAATTGCGTTGTGAAGTTCTTTGGTAAAATACTAGATTTATACTTTTTCTTGTTTGGGGGGTCATTTTTATCCTTTGGTGATTTGTCTAGTTTGGGGTCTATAATCCCATTAAAGTCTCCCATTAATACTAAATCGTCAAACTTTTGATTGTCTATGTTTCTTTTAAGTTCTTTCAAGAATTTTTGCTTCGGACCGTTTGGGCAGTAAATGTTACAAATTAAAATCTTTTGTTTCTTTATTTCAATTTTTACACCAATAAATCTTCCTTCTTCATCTTTAAAACACTGTGTAGGTAGCAGCCAAGGCTTGATATATAGCACAACCCCCTTCTTCTTATCTTCTGCAGATGCGTAAAAACATTTTCCCAATTTTTCATTTTCCAGGTGTTTTACATGCTTACTTTTTATGTGGGTTTCTTGTAATCCGGCTATGTCATAATTCTTTTGCTTCAGGTGATTGAAAACTCGTCTCCTCTTGTTCGGAGAGTTCCATCCATTTATATTATTTGAGTAGACCCTTATATCTTTATTCATTTATGTTTTCTTGCATCTCCCAGTGAACTATGTCCTGGGGCATCAGTAATTTGTAGTTCTCAGGGGAGAACTCTCGCAGTCTTTTTTGATCTCTTTCCCTGTCTCCTATTTGCATATCGGGGACCTTCCCTTCTTTTTCTGTTAGATTTCCTTCCTCTGGGAACCTTTTGGGATTTTTTTCTTGTGTATCTTTCCTTTTTTCCTGTGGTTGTTTCTGGGTGTCTTGTTTCATGGGTTTGATGTGGGTTGTGTAGAAAGCTTTTGCTTTTTCTTCAGAGTTTATCCAATACCTATTTTCATTCCAGGTGACTGTAATCCCTTCCAGTTTCTCCCATCTAAATTTTACTTTTCTCCTTTTTAGTTCCTCTGTTAGGAAGTTATATTTTCTGCGTCTGGCTAGAGTCTGCTTTGTGACCTCTTTCATAATTATTACTCTTTGATCCTTATAATAGATTGGTTTTCTGGCACTTTCTTTTAATATTTCATCTCGTGTACTTTTTCTGCAAAAGCTTACGACCACGTCCTTTGGTGTTTTGTTTTTCTTTGCAAATTCTGATGGTACCCTATAAGCTCTATCAAGGTCTTGCCCTATAATTTCTCCGCTCACTTCCAGTAATTCTGCCAATAGTTCTATAGATAGTTGTTTTACATTTTCCTCTTTT